>NC_092234.1:58078598-58378598 GCF_036320965.1 Panulirus ornatus | reverse complement strand
GTGTTTTGAAATAGTTTGGATGTATGGAGAGAATGAGTGAGGAAAGTTTAACAAAGAGGATATATGTATCACAAGTGGAGGGAACAAGGAAAACCAGGAGACCAACTTGGAGATGAAAGGATGGAGTGAAAAACTTTTGAGTGATCAGGGCCTAAACATGCAGGAGGGTAAAAGGTATGCAAGGAATAGCATAAACTGGAGTGATATGGTATACTGGGGTCAATGTGCTGTCACTGGACAGAACCAGGACATGTGAAGTGCCTGGCATAAACTTTGGAAAGGTCTATGGGGATTGGTTGTGGATAGGGAGCTGTGGTTTCAGTGCATTACACGAGAGCTAGAGAATGAAAGTGAGCTAATGTGGCCTTTCTTTATACATTTTCTGGCACTGCCTTGCTGATACAAGGGTGGCGATCGGATTTGGGGGAATAGAAGACAATATATATGTTATCTTTTTTCCTTTCCTTCATGCATTTGTGCTGTTTCCCACGGAAGGGGGTGGGATTGGGAGTGGATGAAGGCGAGCAAGTATGAATATGTAAATGTGTATGTATGTATATGGATGTATGTATATGTATGAGTAGATATGTCTTTCTTCATCTGTTTCCTAGCACTACCTTGTGAACACAGGAAATAGCAATCAAGTGTGAAGAAAAAATGAATAACTGCTTTTCTTACCTCCTCCTTTACAATACCTTCCTCTCCCTAATGCCTTATATAGGCTGCATTGCCTCTAATCTTGCTGCATTAACCCCTTTCCTTACTATTCTGAGTATCCTCAGGGTGAGCTTTTGTGTAAATAATTATTATCCTGAGGTAAGTTAGTCACTTATATATAATACAGGGTGTTAAAAAACCATAGGTACAAAATTTGACAGTAGACAAGGACACCCAAAGCAAACACTTTTTCAAGAATACCAAAAATTGCAAAACTAGTTAGTTTTCGAGATACCGAGCTTTAAAGTTTTAACTTTGGTATGTCTGAACTGTAAACTTTAAATGTAATGTTAACTTACAATCTGGTAACACTCGGTTGATTAAGGTGTGGCAACACTCGGTGTTTACGAATTAGTTCACCGTTGCACGTCGTGGTGACAACATGGCACATTTGTCTAATCAAGAAATCATTGCAGAAGATCCAAGAATGTTGTCTCGTGTCCAGCAGTCCTTTCAGAGGAGGTGTCAGGTCTGCATTGAAGCAGAGGGCAGACACTTCGAACAGCTATTGTAGATTGTGATCGATAATACATGTTTACACAATATTTGTTTCATTTTTCACTATATCATCTGCTAGAAATGAAAATGCTTGTGAACAGGTGTCAAGTTAAAACTCTAAAGCACAGTATCTTGAAACTAACTAGTTTTGCAATTTTTGGTATTCGTGAAAAAGTGTTTGCTTTGGGTGTCCCTGTCTACTGTCAAATTTTGTACCTATCGTTTTTTAACACCCTGTATAGGACAATATGTGGTGTGAGGTGGTTTGATCACGTAAGTAATGAAAGGATCGGAGATGTGTAATGATAAAAAAGAATGTGGTTGAGAGAGCAGAAGAGGGTGTATTGAAATGGTTTGGACATATGGAATGACTGAGTGAGGAAAGATTGACAAAGAGGATATATGTGTCAGAGGTGGAGGAACAAAGAGAAACAGAAGACCAAATTGGAGGTGGAAGGATGGAATGAAAAAGATTTTGAGTGATCAGGGCCTGAACATGCAGAAGGGTGAGAGGTGTACAAGGAATGGAGTATATTGGAACGATGTTGTATACTAGGACTTGCATACAGTCAGTGGACTGAACCAGGGCATATGAAACATCTGGGGTAAACTATGGGAAGGTCTTTGGGCCTGGATGTGGATAGGGAGCAGTGGTTTCAGTGCATTACACATGACATCTAGAGATTAAGTGTGAGCAAATGTGGCCCTTTTTTTTGGTCTATTTTCCTTGCACTACCTCGCTGATACAGGGGGGTGGGGATGCTGTTTCCTGTGGGGCAGGGTGGTGCCAGTAATGGATAAGGGCACGCAACTATGAATATGTACATTTCTGTATATGTCTGTGTCTGTGTATGTGTATATGTTGATATGTATATGTATTTATTTTCATTATACTTGATCACCGTACATGTAAATGTACGTGTGTGTACATGTTTGGATATGGTTGGATGGGTCTTTCTCAGCCTGTTTCTTGGGGCTACCTTGCTGATGTGGGGAGCAGCGATCAAATATAATGGATGTTAATGTGCTGAGAGGTGCGAGTGGAGAGATGTCTGATCATTATCTTGTGGAGGCAAAGGTGAAGATATGTAGAGGTTTTCAGAAAAGAAGAGAGAATGTTGGGGTGAAGAGAGAGGTGAGAGTAAGTAAGCTTGGGAAGGAGATTTGTGTGAGGAAGTACCAGGAGAGACTGAGTGCAGAATAGAAAAGGGTGAGAGCGAAGGATGTAAGGGGAGTGGGGGAAGAATGGGATGTATTTAGGGAAGCAGTGATGGCTTGTGCAAAAGATGCTTGTGGCATGAGAAGCATGGGAGGTGGGCAGATTAGAAGGGCAGTGAGTGGTGGGATGAAGAAGTAAGATTATTAGTGAAAGAGAAGAGAGAGGCATTTGGACAATTTTTGCACGGAAGTGGTGCAAATGACTGGGAGATGTATAAAAGAAAGAGGCAGGAGGTCAAAAGAAAGGTGCAAGAGGTGAAAAAGAGGGCAAATGAGAGTTGGGGTGAGAGAGTATCATTAAATTTTAGGGAGAACAAAAAGATGTTTTGGAAGGAGGTTAATATAGTGCATAAGACAAGAGAACAAATGGGAACATTGGTGAAGGGGGCTAATGGGGAGGTAATAATAAGTAGTGGTCACCTGAGGAGATGGAGTATTTTGAAGGTTTGTTGAATGTGTATGATGATAGAGTGGCAGATATAAGGTGTTTTGGTTGAGGTGGTGTGCGAAGTGAGAGGGTCAGGGAGAATGATTTGGTGAGCAGAGAAGAGGTAGTGAAAGCTTTGCGGAAGATGAAAGCCGGCAATGCAGCAGGATTGGATGGTATTGCAGTGGAATTTACTAAAAAAGGGGGTGAATGTGTTGTTGACTAGTTGGTGAGGATATTCAATGTATGTATGGCTCATGGTGAAGTGCCTGATGATTGGCGGAATGCATGCATAGTGCCATTGTACAAAGGCAAAGGGGATAAAGGTGAGTGTTCAAATTAGAGGTGTAAGTTTGTTGAGAATTCCTGGGAAATTATATGGGAGGGTATTGATTGAGAGGGTGAAGGCATGTACAGAGTATCAGACTGGGAAGGAGCAGTGTGGTTTCAGAAGTGGTAGAGGATGTGTGGATCAGGTGTTTGCTTTGAAGAATGTATGAGAGAAATCCTTAGAAAAACAAATGGATTTGTAATTAGCATTTATGGGTCTGGAGAAGGCATATGATAGAGTTGATAGAGATGCTCTGTGGAAGGTATTAAGAATATATGGTGTGGGAGGAAAGTTGCTAGAAGCAGTGAAAAGTTTTTCATTGAGGAGGTAAGGCATGTGTATGAGTAGGAAGAGAGGAAAGTGATTGGTTCTCAGTGAATGTCGGTTTGCGGCAGGGGTGCGTGATGTTTCCACGGTTGTTTATTCTGTTTATGGATGGGGTTGTTAGGGAGGTGAATGTAAGAGTTTCCTTGATACCACCATGATAGGTGAAAGGACAAGAGGTATGTAGAGCAAAGATTGACATCAGCATCAAGTGATAATGGGAATAGTAAATGGAATCTTATGAATATTAATGAAATTAATATGATTCATGCATTTCTTTGACAAGCTGTCACATTGTCACTTTCAGTGTCATCTACAATGTAAAGTTCAAATATTTACATTATTGTCTTTTGAAATAATTTTTGTATTTGCTGAGAGATGCTGGACTTGCATAACAGCACATTTCAGAGTATAATACTTTCGAAAATATCAACATTTCAAACATAATATTTTGTGTGTTGCTTTTTATTTCTATATGAATTTCAAAGCTGCCCTAAAAAAAATTCATTTTTAAGGCATACTTTGGGGAAAAAAAGGAAAAAAGTGGTTAATACCATCATCTCATACTTTCATCCTTGCTTAGTTTCTGAAAGTACTTTCCTTACCTTTTCCAAACTTTATATTTTTCATCTTAAGTAATCTCCTTGGCTTTTTTTTTTTTTTAGGGCATCCTCAATTTTCACACAGGCCTCCCTTCTCCATGTGGTACCTCCTTCCAAAATTGCAGATTATTATCCCTTAGATTTTTATTCTTTCTCGTTCTAAAACTTTTTTTTTCATGCACGATATGCACATTTTATTACACTCATTTTTTTGGGAAGATTCAGTTCCTTCCAAACATTTTATTTCTTTATCAACCAACACCTAATCCTAACTCATTCTGCTGTGTTATTCCTCTCTTTACGAAACCTTTACTCAATGTGCCATACACCATCCTAGGCGCCAATATTAAAGCATCCAGTATCTCCAAGCTTCAACCTTACTTTGTACTTGTCTCCAATACCTCTGTTTATCAGTTCACTTCATAGTACAGCTCAGTTTTACCCTTTCACTCTTACATTTATCCCAATTTACTTTTTCTTTCACATTCCAGTCCAAGACCACCTGATAGTCCCCAACTCTTGTCTGCCATTTCCTGTTTTAGTAAGATGGTGTCAGGAACAGACAAACAACAATCTCGTTTGCTTACATCCTCTTTCTAGCTGTCATGTACAATATAATGCATCAAAACCAGAGCCCAACATCCATAACCAAGTCCTATAGACCATTTCTCTGTTTTCTTGTCTATATCACATGCCCTAGTTCAATCCATTAACTTATATACAGCAGTGCTCTAATTTGCTCTATCCCATGGAAGCCTCTCTCCCTGATAAATTTTCAGGCCCTCAAAGTCTCTCTCACTCAGTAGTTCCTTTTCCTCAGTCTTCCCCTCCCTCTTACTCCCTTCACTAAATCTAAAAATGTCCACTTTGACAGTCTCTCTTCACTCAACCTCTCCGTATGTCTAGACCAATTCAACACATCCTGGTCAGCTCTCTCAACTGTGCTGCACTTACGTACTACACCTCAGTCTTACACTGTCATTCCTCATGTGATCAACCCTCCTAATACTGCATATTATCCTCAAACTTTTCAGTACCAATGCATCCATCCTCTTCTGTTCTTTTGCATTCAAGGCTGAAGACTTGCTTCTGTACTACATCAATGAGACTACTATAACTTCAGATATACCCATCTTTGCATTAACAAACAAGAACCTCTCTCTCCACCCCTCAGTGCACCCAGTTTTCTCAATACCTATACCATAAATATGTAACTGTGGAGTATGTTGTGTTGATATAATACCAGACAGAGATAAACAGAACTTGAAAATATTATACCTGTGTACCCTCTTCCAGTCAACAACACCAGGTCTGATGATATCATATAGTTGGAAGATGATGATACCATCAGCAAGGTCAGAGTATAGCCAATTAACCTGTGGGTTGACACCCATGCTGTTCATCCAGTTGCGGTAAGCTATAAAGAAAAAATGTAGATATTTAATCACATTACCTAACTAATTTGGCTTAAATTACACATTCATTGATTGTACATACCACATTAAAAACTTATCAGATAATACAATGACACAGGAATAGAAACTGGGACATCTCCATGTCCCCCCAGTGTTATAAAAGATGAAGAGACTTGAACATTTGCTCTATCCCATGGAAGCCTCTCTCCCTGATAAATTTTCAGACCCTCAAAGTCTCTCTCACTCAGTAGTTCCTTTTCCTCAGTCTTCCCCTCCCTTGTATCTTGTATATATGTGGTATACAGGGGTCGACATGCTATCAACGGACAAAACCAGAGCATGGAAAGGTCTGTGGGACCTGGTTTTGGATAGGGAGCTCTGATTTCAGTGCAGTACACATCACAGCTAGAGAATGGATGCAAGCGGATGTGGCCTTCCTTTGTTCCTAGCACTACCTTACTAATTGGGAAAAGGTGATCAAGTTTGAAAAAAAATAATTTCACATTTATTTACTATTTCCCACTTCAGAGGTACTACCAGGGACAAAAAAAAAGGCCTCTTTTGCTAACATCCATGTGTAATGCACTGAACTACAGTTCCTATCCACAACCAGGCCCCTTAGACCTTTCCATAGTTTTCCCACGATGCTTCATAAGCCTTTGTTCAGTCCAAAGACAGCCTAATATCCCCCTGCAAATCACATTGCTCCAATTCACTCATTCCCATGCAATCCTTTCAGCCTCCTGCATGTTTAGGCCCCATGCATTCAAAATCTTTTTCACTCCATCCTTCAATCTCCAGTTTGGTGTTCCCCTTCACCTATTCCACTCCACATCTGACCCATATCCTATATGTTAAAATTCTGCTCGCTCATTTTCTCCATATGCCCAAACCATTTCAGCACACCCTCTTCAGCCCCTCAACCATACTTTTCTTATTGCTACACCTTTCTCTTACCCAATTATTACTTACTTGATCAAACCACCTTACCCCAGATATTGACCTCAAACATCTTAATTTCAAACACATCCACCCTTCTCCATACATACTCTCAACATCCTCCATTCACACACACTCCCAAGCTCAAACACCAACATTTGCAGCTTCTTACTAGAATTTGCCTCCAGTACTGTGTCATCACCAAACAAGAATTAACTCATTTCCCATGCCCTCTTGCCCCCTACAAACTGCATATTCATCCTCTCTCCAAGACCATTGTATTTATCTCCCTCACCACCCCACCCATAAACAGATTAAACAACTATGCTGACACCACACACACACACTCCTACTGTAGACCACCTTCACCTGGAATCACTCACTCTCCTCTCTACCTATTCACACACATGCCTTACTCTGTTAATAACAACTTCTCAATGTTTCTAGTAGCTTCCCTCCCACACCATACATTTGTAAGACCTTAAACAAGGCATTTCTATCAACCTGATCATACACTTTCTCCGGGTCCATAAATGCAACAGATACATCCTTTGGTTTCTCAAAAGTTTTCTTACCCACATTCTTTAATGCAAACATCTAATCCAAAAATCCTTTACCACCCTTGAAAACTTATTGTTCCTCCCCAATCTGATACTCTGTATATGCTGTCACCCTTTCAGTCACCACTCTCCCATGCAACTTAGATACATTCAACAAACTTATACTTTTGTAGTTCAAACTCTCATCTTTATCCCCCTTGCCTTTTTACCATGGCACTATATGTACATTAAGCCAATCCTCAGGCACCTCATCATCATCTTCACATATACTGAAATTCTAAACGATCAACAACACAATCATCCCTTTCTTAAGAAATTCAAGTTCAATACTGTCCACTCAAGCTGCCCTGTCACATTTCATCTTATGCAAGGCTCTTACTACCAAACTGCTTTCCATGACACTTCACACACTTCCCCAGCTCAAACACCCTACATCTGCCAAGTAAAGAATCCTTCAAAATACTCATTCCAACTCCTCCTTACCTCATCACTACATGTCACTACTTCCCCATTTGCCTCCACTGATGTTCCCATTTGTTCATGTTTTTCTCACACTATTAACCTTCCAAAATATCTTATTCCCCCTGAAGTTTACTGACATTTGCCCATTCCAAATCCCGTTTGCCCTCTTTTGCAATCTCTGCACCTTCCTCTCGACCTTCTGCTGCTTTCTCTTGTACATCTCCCAATCATTTGCACTAGTTCACTGTAAGTACCACCTGTACACCTCTTTCCCTTTCACAAGCATCTTTATTTCTACATTCCATCACTACCTTCCCTTTCTCACCTGCCACATGCCACACACTTCTCTTGCACATATCAGCATTGCTTCCCTAAATATGTCTCATTCTTCACCTACTCCCCTTACTCTATATTTACTTTCACCTTTTGCCATTCTACACCCATTCCCCCAGGGTATTTCTTCACACGTCTCTTTTCCATAGTCACTTACTTTGACCATTCATATTCATTATCATTTTCTCCTTTCCAATAACTTCTACTAATCTTTACCCTTGCCTTCATAAGTTAATGATCAGACATCCCACCAGCTGCCCTTCCTAAGACATTCACATTCAAGTCTCTTTTAAATGCCTATCAATTAGTACAGAGAGACCTCGTTTAACAGATTTCTATTTAATGGACATGACAGAATATTCATTTTAATACATGTCAGTGTCCTTAAAAGAAAAAAAAATCCATGAGATGCAGAACAAAATTGATAATAAATGTATCTGCTGCCATCTTTTTTTTACATTCTCTAAGTCAGTTACATACAGCCTGCCATAATTCACATCAGTTCAGTCTGAGAAGGTCTCTTTTCATCTATCTTTTGTGTGTACTAAGAGAATATTCTAAATCTATCATACCTAGAAAACAGTCTCCAAATGCAAGTAAAGGTAAAACATCCAAGGTGCCCAGGAAAGTGATTAATATTGATAAAGATGCAAGTGGTAAGCCGGGTTGAGGCAGAAATTGTCAAGCACGTGTGGGTCTGTTGCTTGGATGAACTTCCTTCTTCATTAAGGTGATACATTATAACAGTGATAGGATAAAAAGACATAACCCATCTACCACATCCTTCATTGCATGAAGGTGTCCTGCACAAGGAATAAGCTGCTGGAACTGATAGAGAGTTGCGTAGGAAGGTGTAGGTGTGCTGTTGGAGCACGCCAGAAGCGATCAACAACACAGCAGGCTCTTGACAAACGTGTATATTTTCAAAATTTTGTTTCATGTGATTTTTATATTAACAATACCTTTGTTTTATCTATGAAACAGTTATATGCAGAGTTATTACTGTTACCCAAGGAAGAACTGACAATGTCAGCAACTCATCTCCATAAGCACCATATAATAATGACCCCTTTTGATGGATTTTTTGCTCACAGAGAGAGAGAGAGAGAGAGAGAGAGAGAGAGAGAGAGAGAGAGAGAGAGAGAGAGATCAATATGGGATCAAGTGAGATAGTAGAACAATGTAGCATGTAAAATGTGAAAACATAGACTCAAAAAAATAAGTTCATTGCCCCCAAGTGCTCTTACCAGGTTGGTCTCCCAGACATGACAATACATCTTAAATGTAAAAATAGTCTAGTGAACAAATAGTTTCTTAAGAAATGAAAGGATGTCGTATATGAATAATATAACAAACAAGGAACAAATGATTTGGTTCTCAATTTACCAGAGAGAAACAAACAAAACTTGTGATGAGATGACATTAGTAAAGATATCTCACCCATCTCCTTTAGTAGTGTTCCATCATGCTTTTCTAACTATGGAGGTATTTATTAATTCAGTTACTGAGTAAGAACCTCCTGAAGAGAACTGTATTTATTAATTCAGTTACTGAGTAAGAACCTCCTGAAGAGAACTGGGAACAACAATAATTGCAGATTATAATAAACCATATGATTTTAACAATCATAACATGAATGTTATAAAATGAACACTTTAGCTAATGATTGGTAGAAGGTACAACTTCCATCTTTTTTACCTAGTTTCTCCTAAAACTTTCTGAACATTTAGATATGTATAAATTTGTGTATCAAATAAGAACCAACTGAAGAAATCTGTGTACAAATACTATATGAAAAATACATTTTGCTGAATCATTTTATCAATTACGTGTTGAATGTTTTGAGCAAAAGGGGTGTGGAAGTTGGTTTGACAAAACCCCAAAAAATTGCCAAAATTTACAAGAATAACTATATCTATGCTGTCATAAATGCCTGATGTGAGTTCAAATGATATGGAAGAACAGTGTTTGATATCATAAAAGAAAAGCTTCATAATCGGTCAGGAAAACACCCTAGTGCTCACATCAGATCGACTTTACTACCATTTATTTGTGTGTACATGGAAGAAGTTTTGGTCTCCAAATTCAGAACTGTTAAAAAATTCAAACACTACTTGGCCCCACACTGAACGACTTTGGAAATTTTAATCTGTACGTACTGATGTATTCTGATCAAAGCATTTAGTACTCCAGAAAAAAAGACATAAAATCTTATAATCTTCTTTAATTCCTAATAAAAGAATAATAATGAAAATATGATAAACAATAAGACTGGAAATTACCATGAACTGCAGCCTATGAGGCAACTTGGGGCATGGGTCGACCTTAAGTTTTTCTGTAAAAATTCTGACTTAAGCATATACCTGCTGTACAAGTCAACCCACCTAACAGTGAATGAGCCAATATTGAGGCATTATGTGATCATTTGCTGTCAACAAAACTGATGGTGCTTAACCATTATTTCAGCTATTTTTGTAATATAATCTCATATGTTATATATTTTGAAAAAGTTAAATGTTTAATAGTAGTAACAAATGATACAGGTAAGCACTATAATAGCACTCTATTTGCGAGTGTTAAAAATCTGAGTTACAACCCAGTAACAAGTGTTTTAGACCTAGAGTTAGCCTTATGAAGAGAGTGCTACCATATTTTGTGTAAGCCATTTTATACCTGTCCTATAAGTCAAAACCAAACTTTAAGTTTCAAAAGTCGATTTATAAGCTGCACTTTATGGCATATTTCAAAAGATGCAGATATTTACATTTTGTTTGTCTAAAAGTAATACTGAAACACTTACAGCAGATAAATTACTAAGAATAAGAGAATGATGAAAAAAGGTAAACATTAAGATGCTAGGGTATATTGAAAAAAATAATTTATGAATATCACAATATATATGATACATTTATATACCTTGATTATAGCATAACTATTATTTAAAAAGTTAAATGACTCATTGCTGATGAAATTAATAACGAAAATGTTATAACAAGACATTAACATACCTTTAAAAATAAAGATTTATTTCATGCTTGTCTGTCATAAAAATAACACTTAAAGCATGCTGAATCAATTATAAATAGACAATGGTGAAAAAAGTAAGCAATATGATCTACTTTGTTAAAAAATATTTACTTGTGGGTACTGTTGTGAATCATGGTCAATTACCAGCTCAACTCTTCTGCCTTAGCGATGTAGCATCAGGAACTTGTGCATGCCCTGGGTTATTAAAATCACCTACGAGTCGTTGTGCACTTGATCAATCCCATGTAGGTGAGAAGTGAGATATAAAAAAACAAAATTCATAACATGCGGCATAAGTCTATATCAGATGTGCAGCCGACAGATGAATGCACGTGAAACATTCTTAATGAAAAGATAAGAATGGTACCTGCAGTTCAGATGGATCTCTCTAAGAGTAATGTAAAGCTAAGAAAGATGGAATGGCAATCAAGAGACAAGATGTGGTTTGGCCAGTGAAAAAGAATGCCTTTCTGAGGTGTTAACAGAAAAAAGTGAAGAGAAGGACTAAAGAGAAAGTGAAAGAATGAAGTGAGAGCAGATACATGTGAGAGGAAAGTCAGGTTGAAAGACGATGATGTCATATTATGTACAAAAATTTGAAAATAAACTAACTTTTCTCTTCTCTAGTCTCTTCAATGAGGTCTAGACCCTCAAAATCAATGTTTTCAGGTTTGTCCAGTCCAGGGTGGTTGTTGAAGAGGTTTGCAACGAAAGCCACATTCAGCTTGTAGACTCCCTCAACAACATCCTGTGGGGTGAGGAAGCTGCGGCAGCCCAACTTCTCAGCTTGCTGCAACATTAGCTCAGCTCTCTCCATCAAGTCTTGCTCCTGCAAGTTTATAAAATCATTACAAGAATATCAATGTGAATTCTTTCTCTCTGAGCATAAAGGAATTGATTCATTAAGGACTACCAATGAAAGTAAAATTTAAAAAGTTACCAATAAACATAATATTATACACCACCAAACCCCTTTTCTTGGGTCCCTATAGTTACTTGTGGCATCGGGCATGTGGGTCAAGTTTTGAAGTTAGTGCAGGAGAGAGAGTTTATAAGTCAGACCACTTTCAACTCGACTATGTCAAGTAAGGGTGAAGAGCTAGAACCACCCCAGATGTAGGAGCAGTACACCAAAAAAGGTCAAATCAATCCTTTGTATGAATGGAGCAACTATTCAGAAGAAAAGAAATTTTGAAATCTAAACAGGACTCCCAGTTTCTTAGTGAAAGACTTAGCTAGTTCCATAATGTAGGGTTTCCAAGAAAGAGTGGATGTTACAGTATTAACAACTGTGCTCACTGAGCCAAGAGGTAGAACTGTGGAATTATCAAAGAAGAGACAAAAATTGTGAGAACTTTTCAAAAGAGAGATATTGGCAGAAACTGGGTCTTGAGGAATTAGACTCAACTAGATTACATCTACCCCACTGAGATATCCTGTCTAAGTCTAAGTTTACTGAAGATGTGTCAAGACAAGATACAAATCAAGTGAGAGAAGGAGCAGAATTGAAGGTCAACTTTTCCTCGCTCATTGTCTCCATATGTCTAAACCATTTCAGCTCACCCTCTTCAGCTTTCTCTACCAAATTTCCTTATTGCCACAACTTTCTCTTACCCTTGTATTACTTACACTTTCAAACCACCTTACACCACGTAAGTGTCCTCAAACATTTCATTTCCAACCTCCTGCACACATCCTCATCAACAGTCCATGCCTCACATCCTTATAACATTATTAACACTACTATACCCTCAAACATACCCATTATCACCCTCCCAGATGATGACCTCTCTTTTCACACATTCCCAAATGCTCCTGAGACCTTCGTGCCCCTCAACCGCCCTATGATTCACTTCCACTTCCATGGTTTCAGTCACTGTCATTGTTGCATTCACTCCCAGGTATCAAAACACTTCTTTTCTTCCAAATTTCCTACATTCAAACTCATGCCTCCAACTAACCTGTTCTTCCACCCTGCTAAACCTAATAACCTTTCTTTTATTTACATTTGCTCTCAACTTCCTCATTTCACACACCCATACTTAGTCACAACTTCTGCAGTTTCTCAATTAAATCTGCCACCTGCACTGCATCATCAGCACATAGCAATTAACTTCCCCCCAATAGGCTGCATACTCTCTCCTCTCTCCGAGACCCTCCATCACCATTCCTTCCATAAACAAACTAAAGAGCCAATCTGACATCACACAACCCTGCTGCAGACCAAGCTTTGCATGGTACCACTCATCCTCTTCTCTTCCTAGGAACTCATGCACATGCCTTGCACTCTTTATAAAAACTTCTCACTGCTTCTTGAAGCTTTCCTCTCACACCATATATCAATGAGACTTTCCACAGGGCATCTCTATCAACCTTATTATATGCTTTCTCCGGATCCATAAATGCCATGTATAAAATACTTCTATTTTTTGAGTATTTTGCAGCAACACATTCTTCAAAGCAAACATCTCACCTATACGTCCCCTGCCACTCCTAAAACGATATTGCTCCTCAGCCTCTCAATCACCACTCTGCAATTAAACTTCCCCGATACACTCAACAAACTTATACCCCTGTAAACTGAAGTCATTTTTGTACAATAGTACTATGCAATGGTATCATATGCCTTTGTACAATGGTACTTTATGAGCATTTCACCAAACCACTTGCCATGACTTTCTCACTTTGCATACCTACCTGACCCAAACACCCTACATCAACCACACCATCATCAAATATTAAGAAATGTTTTGGAGTACTCGCTCCATCTCCTCTTTACTTCATCTTTGTCTATTACCAATTTTCCATTAGCCCTCTTTCAATGATGTTTCCATTTGCTCTCTTGTTTTTCTTACACTATAAACCTCCTTCCAAAACATATCCTCTCCAAAGTTTGCTGATAATTGCTCACTCCAACTCTCATTTGCCCTCTTATTTAATCCCTGCACCATCCTTCCTTTTGACCTATTGCTGATTTCTCTTGTCCATTTCCCAATCATCACATTCTTTTCCTGTAACAATTATATATCACTCTTTTCTCTTTTACAAGCAAGTTAACTTTCTCATCCTTCCACTCACTCCCCTTTTTCACCTGCCCTTCTTCCATCTTCTGCATGCCACAAACTTCTCTTTTACATGCCAGTAATGCTTCCCTAAAGGCCATTTCTCATGCATTTCCCTCACTTTGCTTAGTCTTGTATTCAGCCATCCTCCACCCAATCTGTCCTAGTATCTCTTCAAAGAAGCCTCTTACTTTCTTATATCAGTTAGATTACCAATACCAAAATAGAGGTAAGTGCAGACAAGACTAACTGGGACCAAGTAATATATAGCAACAGATTACAGTTAACTCCTTTTGTTTTGCACTTTTTTCCAATGTTCTAAAAATCATAAATTTTTCTATGCACTTTTGAAATGTATAAAGATAGAAGAAAACACATAATGTTAATTTTAATATTTTAGAAAATATTCATCATGAAAAACAAAGTTGCTTTTAGTCCAAGTTCTCAATTCAAAAATAATTGGAAAAATATAAAATTTAACTTTATAAACTTTACATTGTAGAAGATATTAGAAATATGAGAGAAAAAGTGACAGCTTGTTGAAGAAATGCATAAATCTTATTATTTCATTACTTTTGATAGGATACCATTTATTACTTCCATTATCCCATGATGCTATCATCAACCTTTGCTTTACACACCTGCTCGTCCTTTCAGCTATCATGTCAGCAGGTTCATTACTATGTCAAGGTATCTTTAGAAATACAGCTACATATTCTGATGTTCAATTGATTTGTATAACTACTGGTGTTATTAACAGCAAAATCAAATGGTTGGACAGTTGCAATTAGAGGTAAAAATAACTTTTTTGGTGTTATTAACAGCAAAATCAAACGGTTGGGCAGGTGCAATTAGAGGTAAAAATAACTTTTTTGGTGTTTGTAAAATCTTGAAGTTTTATAGCCATCACTGTTATACTCATTTTCCTATTATCTTCACTGTGTCTGTATAGTCAATGCTGAGCATCACTTATCCTGAGAGCAAGAAAATAGGGAAAAGGGAGAAATAAAGACACTAAGACATCTTGCATGAATTTGTCTGATGAACTACTCGGGTCAAAGCTTTTCTCCTCATAAGATGAGAACTGATGGAAGAGAAGAACAAAAGGATTTGATTGATTATATGGCCATGGATGAAAAGTCAAGAAAAGCTGTGGTAGATTCTAGAGTTGTCAGAGGATTCTTTGGAGACTATTAATTCTGCAGGTCTTGTGGTGGTGAGGATCAGGGAGAAATGAAGGTATAGTGCAAGGAAGAAAGGAAAGGTAATAGGGTTGGCAAATGTGAAGATGAATTGGAAAGAATGCAGGGAAAAGTATGAAAGGAGTGGGACTGAAAATTTGGATGGAAGTGCAGGAAATGCAGCTGAAATATGGATAAGGAATGAGTCACAGAGCTCAAGAATCCAGGCTGTGGAAATGTTATTTGAGAGGAGCATGTGTTATGACCACATGGAATGAAGAGAGAAATGAGGGGAGTATAAGAGATGTGGTAAGGCAGGGAATGCAAAGGGAATAAAGTGTGGTATAGTGGATGAAATGTAATTCTTTGAGGTGGTTTGGGCATGTGGAAAGAAACTTGTTGGTTTGAGGAAAAGACCACCTGTGACATGGGGAAATGGAGTAGAAGAATACTGGAGGGAGAAATATAGTGGAAGAATGCATGGAGTGTATATGAGGGAGACATGTAAGGACAGGAATAACTGGAGACTCTTTTCCTGTGAAGGGAGTTCCCAGAGAGAGTAGGCATCAGAGATATAGATGTAGATGAGGCCTTTTCTTCACTGAAGTGTCTACACTCAACATACTGAAGAAAAGAAAGAAAAAGGTGGAACAATGAGCAAAAATAAGGCAGATGCTTGCACCTCCTCAGAGAAATGCCTCACCATGCTGTCATCTGTAGATGTAAATGAATGCCTGTAATGCAATCTATCAAGAGAAATGAAACCTATCATCCTCTTGTTGTCTGGAAATGACAGAAAACATATCTGGACTCCATGTGAGTTATCTCGGAATGATTACTTACACAAAAGCTTAGCCCAAGTATCCTCAGGAGTGTAAGGGAAAGGGTTAAGATTAATAAGATACATGCTAACTTACAGACAGGGCCTCCATGGTCACACCAGCATCATTTGGTGCAATCTGCTTCAGTAAGTGTGTATAAATCTCCGAATCCTTGATGTCGCTCATGAAGTTTGTGCATCGTCTGTGAAAGAAAAAAAAATCAATTTCTGACATGTCTTCCTCCATACACAAACAGAGAGGTAAGAGGCATGAACTGAACAGAATGTATTGGATCAATGAGGTATATGAGGATGCTGTGCTGTTAATTGGCTGAACCAGAGTATATAAAACTGTCAAAGTAAACCATGGTTTAGTTTGTGAGGCTTGGCTGCAGATGGTAGGTTTGGTTTTGGTACATTATTCATGAAAGCTATGGATTGGATGTGTTCAACTGAGACCACTGTTTGTGGCTGACAGAGATAACTTATGGAAAGTCTTGAGAATATATGGCATGGGAGGAAAGCTGCTAGAAGCAGTGATGTCTTTATCAAGGGTGTAAACCATGTGTACAAGTGGGAAGAGAGGAGTGGATGTTTCCAAATGAAGGTTGGTCTATGGCACAGGTTTATAATGTCAGCTTAGTTGTTTAATTTGTTTATGGACTGGGTGGTGAGGGAGGTGAATGCGAGAGTGTTGGGAAGAGGTGCAAGTATAAAGTCTGTAGGGGATGAAAGGGCCTGGTAAGTCGATTGTTGTCTGCTGATGATACAGCACTGGTGGCAGATTTGAGTGTGAAACTGCAAAAGTTGATGACTTTGTTTGGAATGGTGGGTGAAAGGAAGTTGAGATTAAATGGAAATAAAAACAGGGTTAATGGGTTTAGCAGAGTTAAGGAACATGTTAGTTTCAGAGTGAGTATGAATGGAGAAAAATTGGAGGAAGTAAAGTGTTTTAGATAACTGGGAGTGGACATGGCAACAAATGGAACCAGGAAAGCAGAAGTGAGCAATAGGGTGGTTGAGAGGGGAAAAATTCTGGGAGCACTGAAGAATGTGTGGAAAGAGATCATTATCTGGAAGGACAAAAATGGGTATGTTTGAAGGTATAGTTGTCCCAACATTATTATATGGATGGAAGGCATGGGCTATAGATAAGTCTGTGCGGAGGAGGTTGGGTGTGTTGGAAATGAAATATTTAAGGACAATATGTGGTGTGAGATGGTTTGATCGAGTAAGTAATGAAAGGGCAAGAGAGAGGTGTGGTAATAAGAAGAGTGTAGTTGAGAGTACTGAAATGGTTTTAACATATGGATAGAATGAGTGAAGAAAGGTTGACAAAGAGGATATATATATGTGTTAGAAGTGCAGGAAACAAGGAGAATGTGGATACTAAACTGGAGATGGTGGGACGAAATGATGGAGGAATGAAAAAGATTATGAGCACTCGGGGCCTGAACAGGCAGGAGGGTGAAAGCCTGCACAGGATAGAGTGAATTGGAACAATGTGGTATACAGGGGTTGACATACTGTCAATGGACTGAACCAAGGCATGTGAAGGTGGAGTAAATCACAAAAAGATCTGTGGATCTTAGATTTGGACAGAGAGCTGTGGTTTTGGTGCATTATACATGACAGCTCGAGAAAGGATATAAGCGGATGTAACTTTTCTTTGTCTGTTCCTAGTGCTACCTCATGAACTTGAAAAACAGTTATCAAGTATGAAAAAAAGACTAAAAAAGGAACATATGTTACTGTAACTTCTAGCATGATTACATAGTGAAATCTTTCTTTTCTTTCATACTATTCGCCATTTCCCGCATCAGCGAGGTAGCGTTAAGAACAGAGGACTGGGCCTCTGAGGAAACATCCTCACCCGGCCCCCTTCTCTGTTCCTTCCTTTGGGGGGGGAAAAAAAAAAAAAAAAAAAAAAAAAAGTGAAATGTGAGTATATATTGTGCCACTAGGAAGGGTTTACCATATGCCTGGTAGTGCTGCAACCTGAATATATATATAAATTTGGTAAGCTCACCATGTAGGTGAATACCTGGTAAGTAGTATGTTACTATAATGATATGCATATATATCCTTTTCTCTGGGTGGGGGGGACTTTCAAACATTATGACAACAAACTAATACAATTGTCTTAAATTCATTGAAAATTCTTGCATTACAGGCACATTAAATACCTACAGCAGCTGCAGTCAGTGGGTTTAAATTCTCTCTTGTCATTTCTACTGCAAACATACCCAACAACTCAATCTTTCCATGATATTCTAACATATTACATCACCATAATACAATAATCCCTATCTATTAAATGACAGACTGCTCTTATCATCGCTTCCTGTAAAATTAGCTTGTTATAGAAATCAGTGTTAACTCAGCACAAAGTGATGTAGGGTATGTGCCTTCCACTGGAGTGTACCTTAAAAGATGTTTGTACAAGAGAACCATTTTCCTTTCCTATATTTCAACAAAAAATATGACCTGTAATTCAAAATATTGAATGTATGGTGTCTTGTGAGTCTTACTGACCTTGGAACATGTGAATGTTTTCAGTTACTATACAAGAGGATTATTATTATTATCATCATTATTATTATTATTATTACTATTATTATTATTATTATTATTATTATTATTACTATACTTTATAGCTGTCTCATGTGATAGCGCAAGGAAACAGACAAAAGAATGTCCCAACCCACCCACATATACATGCATATACATAAATGCCCACACATGCACCTATAAATTTCAACGTACACATATACATACACAGACATATACATATATACACATGTACATATTCTTGCTGCCTTCATCTATTCCTGTTGCCACCCCGCCACACACAAACTAGCATCACCCCTCTCCTCCTCCAGCAAGGCAGTGCCAGGAACAGACAAAAAAGGCTACATTTGTTCACACTCAGTCTCCAGCTGCATGTCTATTGCACTGAAACCACAGCTCCATTTCCACATCCAAGCTCCACAAAACTTTCCATGGTTTACCCCAGACACTTCATATGCCCTCGTTCAATCCACTGACAGCACGTCGACCCTGGTATATTACATCATTCCAGTTCACTCTATTCCTTGCATGCCTTACACCCTCCTGTATGTTCAGGCCCAGATCACTCAAAATCTTTTTCACTCTGTCCTTCCACTTCCAATTTGGTCTCCTGCTTCTCCTTGTTCCCTCTACCTCTGACACATATATCCTCTTTGTTGATCTTTCTTCACTCATTTTCTCCATGTGACCAAACCATTTCAATACACCCTCTTCTGCTCTCTCAGCCACAATCTTTTCATTACCATACTTCTCTCTTACCCTTTCATTACTTACTCGATCAAACCATCTCTCACCACATATTGTCCTCAAACACTTCATTTCCAACATATCCGCCCTCCTCCACACAACCCTACGCCCATGCCTTGCAACCATATGATATTGTTGGAACCACTATTCCTTCAAACATACCCATTTTTGCTCTTCGAGATAATGTTCTTGCTTTCCACACATTCTTCAATGCTCCCAAAACCTTCACCCCCTCCCCCACCCTGTGACTCGCTTCTGCTTCAATGGTTCCATCCGCTGCTAAATCCACTTCCAGATATCTAAAACCCTTCACTTCCTCCAGTTGTTCTCCATTCAAACTTACCTCCCAATTGACTTGGCCCTCAACCCTACTGAACCTGATAACCTTGCTTTTATTCACATTTACTCTCAGCTTTCTTCTTTTACACACTTTACCAAACTCAGTCACCAACTTCTGCAGTTTCTTACCCGAATCAACCCCCAACGCTGTATCATCAAACAACAACTGGCTCACTTTCCAAGTGCTCTCATCCACAAGTCTGCATACTTGCCCATCTCTCCAAAACTCTCGCATTCACCTCCCTAACCAACCCTTCCATAAACAAATTAACCATGGGGACATCATGCACCCCTGCCACAAACCAACCTTCACCGGGAACCAATCACTTTCCTCTCTTCCTACTCGTACACATGCCTTACATCCTTGGTACAAACTTTTCACTGCTTCTAGCAACTTGCCTCCCACACCATATACCCGTAATACCTTCCACAAGGTATCTCTATCAACCCTATCATATGCCTTCTCCAGATCCATAAATGCCACATACAAATCCAAAGAGGATGTATCATGAAAATAAGAAAAGAACTCATGAATAAGGATGTAAAGAAATACTTTTACTGTATAAGAATGGTGGCTGAATGGAACAGATTGACCAAGGACATGGTTAATGCAGACCGCTTACATTTATTCAAAAGGTTGTATGATGTTGAGAATGTTCAGGAGATGGAGCCCCACAAGTATAAAACTCCTTTTCCCGTACTGAACACATTGAAAACTACCACTTCTGAATTAGTGAAAAGATGTTAAACATATGATTGAAATTTGCAATTCAAGCATACATAGCTTCTTGCGAAATTATACTCATATGGGAATACCCATGGAAGCAGCTGGAATCGGATGAAAACAATCTGCATTATGTTCTAACAGCTATCAAATTAGGAAAAATGTACCTGTTAACACCTGCACGCTCCAAATGATGGTTGACCCATCGAAGTAAAATAGCCTCGGGTGAGAGTTTCATCAACTCCTCAATCTTCTCTCCATCCTCTAATAAGTTGGCTAGACCTGGGCAGTGCTCCAATGTAATCTGGTTAAACAGTCCAATACGGATAATCTGCCAAAGCAGGCCCAGCACAAGATGAGGTTTACCTGTTCAAATGAGGAATGTTTTTATACTAGGCATTTTGGAGAATGTGTATCAAAGTATTTCAAATTAATTAATATTCATTATACATAAGTGTATCTTCATCCATGTCTGCTATATGCTATGATAGTGGGATAGCGAAGAGAACAAAGAAATAACCTCAGTCACTTGCATCTCTCCCTTTCTCAGCATAACAAAAAAGCTATTATTTGAATTAAATTTAAATTTTCTTATTGTACATATTCTCAGTGACCCCAGACAGTGTCTGTAACCCCTTTAGCTTACTTCTCTAATTCTGTGTAATCCACAAGCAATTATGTTTACCTACAAAGCCATCCCTACCCTATACCTTGTCTTACCTCAACTCTACTCTTCCCCAGTCAACCAATCCACTAATTTTTCTAATACATGCTCTACACTTTAAGGCACTTAACAATTACTAATAGCTTTCCTTCCAAATTTTATGATTTCAACAATTTCTATAATCCTTCTCTTTCCACTTCAAAATCAAGTTGAATTCCTCACCTTTTGCTAAGTCATGAGCATCAATATTGACAACGTTGCAACCAATAGCTTGAGCTGAGTTGAGCGCAAGTGTCAGGTTCTCATGTTTTGTATAGACAGTCAGGTTACGGATGTTTATTGCCCGCTCATCAATGGTGTCTGGGCAGGAGTGATTGATCACTTTGCTATATGAAAATAGAGAGAGCAGAGTTTAATCTCACAAGAAAACTCTACTGCATATGTCATTTCTAGAAATAGTTATATTGAGTGTAGCTTTATTCCATATGAATTTGGGGCTATGTACCTACATACATTTAGGCAGATGGTGAGAATCTCCCCATTTCCTACGGGACAGTTGAAAATGGAGCTTCCTCTGATTAGTAATAATTCAAAGCCAAAAGACATTGTTTTTTATATTTAAATAGTCAAAGAAAATTATAACTGATTTGATTCAGGTAAATAAAACATCTGCTTTGTAGGACCACACAGTCCAAGCTTCCTTTACCCCAGTCTGTAAACTTTATACTGAAAAATGTACATTACATAAAAAGGTAAAACTATATCAGATCTTATGCTTTCCTCCAAAAAATATAACACAAACACTATACTCTATAATATACTTATTCATTAGTAACATTAACTGGCACAGATGTGTACTACAATGTAAAAACATATATGGTTAAGACCCCCTTGAGATTTACTGTTAATAATTGAGCAAAATTTACATAAAAAAATGTTCATTGATATCCATCTATCTATCATTCATCATTAACTGCATTCCCAAACTTCCAAAGAGGTAAATAATGTCCAGTCTCTAAATTGTCATTCAGATCCTCAACTCTTGCACAGTGGGCTAAAGTGAATTATGGACTTCCAAACATACATAAGCATTTCTTCCTTTTTCATTTACACAATAAGTTAACTTGTAAAGTGAGAACAATGTCTCAGATTCTAACCAACTCCATGCTCAAAATGCTTCCAGTGTATCCTCTGCCTAAGCTTTCCTCAAAGCTCTTCACCCAAAATACCCCCTGCCCTAATTAATTTTCATTTTACATATATACATTCCTTCTACAGTCTATCTCTCAACCTTGAAAATTCTACTGTACTACCTGCACTATACATCTTTCTTTTATTATGAATGGCATGGTATGGTACAAAACATGCTTCAAGCAAAGCCAGCTTCAATAATAAGAAAAAAGAAATCAATAAGAGCTCTTCACGTTTGTAGACCTGACTCTTTAAAGGTATGAAGATATTAGGAAGAGGTAGAGACAAAAGGAGGAAAACTACACAATCACTACTCATGGAAAGATGGAGGTCCAGAAGAGTCAAGGATCCTCAAGTGGTTTGTCTCCAAACAGAAGCTATGGAAAGTAGCAGCTACTTGAGTACCATGGGTCCATGCCAATGGTGGGGACACACACAGACAACTCACTAGAGCAATGGCTGAAATAATACTGTACTTATATAATGTGGAAGGGACAGCAACTCACAACAGACAGGAAAGGATGGTTAAAGAGATGGTACCAAGAGAATTAATGAGACCAAAGGCTTTTGAAATTTCTGACAAGCAGAGAGGAGTATGAAAAGTCGCCCTACATATGTGATCAGTAATCCAAATGGGAAAGATAATATCTGTAGATGGGAAATAGCTACTCATAAAAAAATGATTATGGAACCTATAAAACACTCGAGCCTTTGGGATGATTATGTGATAGTGACTGTATGTTTCTAAGGTAAGGTGAAGGATATGGTTGTGCACATGTTTATATGAATGAAGGGGTAAATTCTGGTGTTTTGAAATTAAACAGAGTTAAGCAATATTTACAAAGGGAGGTAAAGAAATTGCATTTTAGAACTATTAAATTTAACCAAGTTAGTGCTTCCCCAAACAGAGATGCTGAATAGGTCTGAATTAAGAGAGAAGGTATGTTAAGAGGGAGAAAGAAAATAAGCAGAGTGAAAACAGGTGAGAGGATAATTTGAAGTATGTGGAGTGGAATCATCAGTGGAAGAGCAAATAGGGTTGGAAATTGAAGAGGTATCATTCATGGAGAGAAGAGAATAAGCAAAGTGAAAGAACTCTAAGAGACATCACAGTTGACACTGTAAGAAAGGGATGTCGCTCCATCAACATCTACTGTAGTGGACCAAACAGAGAGAAAGCTATGCATTAGATCACAAAATTACATCAGAAAAAAACAGAGGAGTTAAGAAAGCAAAGACTTATGCCACATCCTGTTAGCCTTGGAGAACTTAAGGGCCATGACAAAAGTTTCACCATAATTCTCAGGAGAGGACGAGAGGTAATACCACCACTTCACCATGCACTGCAAAAACCATATTGATCAAAAACAGGGAGGAGGGATTCTAAAAGTTTGAGAAATTAAGATTTAAGAAGTTTCGAAGACTATGGAGACAGTAGAATTGAGAGCAATGGGGAAGTAGTTTCAAGGGTTAGAACAGTGTTCCATTTTTAGAGATGGGCTACAACAAGGCATGCTTCTAAGAAGAAGAGTTTGGGTTTCAACCAGAGACAAAATAGTTGAGCAAGGATTGGAGCTAGTTCAGAGATATATTTTCTTAGAACTCAAGAAAGTTTGCCATATGAGTCATACACATTGCCCATTTGAAGCAGGGAAATTACTCAGGAGACCCTGTATGAAGTACATATAGAAGATGGTGCAAGTTCTTTGAGAGATGGTGAAGGACTAGGTGCAAAATCATCAAAAACAGAATTGGTGGAATATAAGTTACTGAAAAGAGAGGCTTTAACAAATGGAGAATTAGCTAGACATTGATTACAGCAGAAGAGAAAAGGAAAGATTGAATCACTTTGGTCATTGGAGATGCTTTTGGTTAAGGACCAGAGATATTTTTAAGTAGAAGTCAAATGACCAAATTTTCTTTTCATGAAGATGTGCCTGACTTTATGAATAACAGCTCTGCAATGATTTCAAGTAAATCAAAAGTAGAGTGAAGGGGAGGAAAGAGTTTCATGGCTCAATACACTCTGTCCTTGATGTGAGAGGCATCAAAGCAGGAGTGATGAAACTATGACTTGGGGTTAGAAAGATCCAGAAAATGTGACATAAAACAATTCCAGCCAAGTTAACATCTGCTGTATGGCAGCACAGCTGGAGGCATTCCCCTAGCAAAGCAGTACCAATCCCAAGGAAAGTCAGTAAAGACATTACACTGGGATGACCGTTGACTTCTCCAACAGTACATTCCAAGGGGATATAGAGGGTGGGTGTGTCAACTGGAAATGATGGAGACAACAATGGTTGGACATACAGAGAGGATTTACATAAAAAGAAGAGCATAAGTGCTTGGAGAGTGGCTTTAATGGTCATGAACATATTTTGGGTGTTTGATTATTTGTTCCAGGTCATAAAGGAGGGAAAAGAAAGATGCCTTGATTCTACCATAACTGTCCTTTATAAACCTAACCAATACTTATACATTGAAATTACCTACATACTTCAGCACATGGATGAGATTGAATGATGCTTTGTCGTAAGTAGTTAAACAGTTGGAGAACTGTATATGGCCAAAGGAATTATGGGAAAAAAATATACAAAACAAAAGCAAAGTTATAGAAGTGAGCAATAGGTGATTTTATACAGCAGCAAACACAAACACCACCCTTGAAGCAGAAACAACTGTAAAGATTATAGCTAATGATATGATACTTTTCAGGGAAGGCAGTCTTAAAAGCTTGGTTTTAGAGGTAGGATCTGATGAAGTGGGCAGATGGTATTCTACAGAATGAGGTCAGATAGGAGACAGCAAATGTTGCAGAACTAAACACAGAAAGAGCCAGATTTAAGAGTAGTGCCAGATGAGATAAAGTGTGTCTCAGTCACTTGATGACAGTCAAGAGGGTCCTGGAAACTGTCCAGCCTTCCTCGATTGGCGGCATTATACTGATTTGGTGCAAGAGAATCACTGAATTGATGTACTGCCTAAAGTTTTCATTGTATAGAATAGGAAAAACCTAAGAGTTGTGAGCAAAGAGTTATGCAAATTGTGTGTAGTTGTGTTATGAAGATGAAGAGAATGTGAATTTGTGGACTAAAGCCAATAACCATATAGCAAATAAAGTAGTGAGAAAGCACCAACCTGAGACTGGGAGGTAAATGTTACAAACACTGCAGTGCTAGCTCAGTGCATTGTGATTACTAACCATCCTGGCATCTTTGCAACACAAAATTCACAAGATCACAATAATTTGTTCCAGTTAAAGTATAAGTACAAAACAATAAATCCACTTTTAATATGATTTTTTTTTTTCTACACTATAAAACTTACCAGAGTAGAATACCATCCTTGACTTTATCATACAGGTATCGGCCCTCTCCATCAATAGGTAGAAGGTGCTTCAGGTCAGGATCACCACCAAGGTTGGAATTTATCCAGTCAGAGAAAGCTAACTGTTCCTCCAAACGGACAGAGTGAGTGGTGCCTTCTGAGGATGCAGTTGACATTCCCCCAAGTGTTTCCAGGTTCTCGCGTTTATTCACCATCTTTTTGAATGAGCTTGCAATGTCCTGTGCTTTCAAGCCAGCACACATCTACAAAACCAAAAAAGTAACATTTATAGTATGAATGAAATACACACACACACACACACACATGTAACCAAAACAAATTCTAGATATTTTACATGATTTGCTTATGACAGCAATTCCTGATTCACAATATATGGCTATGATGGTCATATAATTTTTTTTTCCTTTACTGAAAAGTGTATGCATCTTGGTGTTATGATTCTAATAGGGTATAATCCAAATAAATGCATCAGACTATGAAAGTACTGCAGTATTTAGGTTGAGGTAGCTACTATCAGTTATGAATTCATTTCAATGTCTTTTCTTATCTTAAAACATATATAGATAATTTTTTCCTTTAAAAATGGCTAATAAACTTACTTTCTGAAATTCATCAAAGCTTAGCTTTCCTTTGCCCGGTCCATTGGTGCTTTTGTCCCAGTCTTCAATCATCTTGCGCACTTGCCATTGGGGAAGCCTGAAGCCCACAATATCCAAGGCAGATTTGAGCTCTGACAAGTCAATGTAACCATTGCCATCTCGGTCAATCTGTCAAAAAGAATACATTATGTATATCAGTATATTTCATTCATTTATTTATATTTACCCAAGGACCTCTTTCTGAAGTCCTAGTGTTACCCAGGACCACTCTCCAGAGGCTCCTGCAGCCCATGGTTGAGATATTTCCAGTAACAGGGAAACATGGAACCCTTTGGAGTGAAAAAGTTCTTTAATGAGACTTATTACAAATGATACAGCCTCATCATAAAGACCTTTTACTTGCAATGCAGCCTCATGCAGGGGAGTCCAGAGAAAGTTGAGAGTAAATGTGAATAAGAGCAAGGTTATTAGGCTCAGTAGGGTTGAGGGACAAGTTAACTGGGATGTAAATTTGAATGGAGAAGAATTGGAGGAGGTGAAGTGTTTTAGATATCTGAGAGTGGACTTAGCAGTGGATGGAACCATGAAAGTGAGTCATATCAACACCCATACATGCACATATACATACATATACATATCAACATATACATACATATTCATATATACACATGTACATATTCATCATACTTGCTTGCCTTCATCCATCCATTTCTGGCACTAACCTGCCTCAAAGGAAACATCACCGCTATCCCCTGTTTCAGCAAAGAAGCACCATGAAAACAGACAAAAAGAAAAGGCCACATCGTTCACACTTAGTCCTTAGCTGTCGTGTAATGCACCGAAACCACAGCTCCCTTTTCACATCCAGGCCCCACAGACCTTTCCATGGTTTACCCCAGACGTTTCACATGCCCTGGCTCAGTTCAATGATAGGGCATTCATTTGTCTAAATAAATTATATCACAATTTTGTTCATGGTTTATATTAAAAAGAGTTTGATGTGAGTAATTCTTTAATGGCAGTGCACACGAGGACACTTTTCAACCCACATTTTTACAAAAACAAAAATGCTTCTTTTCTAACGTAAAAATATTTCTAACGAACAAACTATATCTCAAAGAGATATCCTGCTATACCTAAAATATGATAGGTTTTGAAAAATATTCATTGTTACATACCTTTCAAGCCAACTGTTGAAAAGCCTCTATACTCAATCTTTATTCGTCATTATTGACATACATCATATGATGATTTACAATCATATATGACTTATGTTATATGAGATTCCATTTCTATGCCACTGCTTTAAACTACATACCAAGTTTAACATCTATAAACCAAGTCAAAGGTCCTAGAAGGCCTCATTACACCACCTAAACATCACTTAGGCCCTCAACAGCATATTTGTCTGCGTGGCTTCTCTACACTGCCATCTCCCAGTTCCCTGTACAGGTGGTGCCTACCTATCCTCTCCATTGTTCCCCCTTCTACAGCACACACACACACACACACTTATGAAGAAAAATGTGTATTTACTATTGAATTTAGAATATGAGAGGATGAAAAGGATAAGGGGGAAGAAAACGTTAAAAACATGTTTGCAAACTTTTAAGTGTGAACAAAGGATGTTATATATATGTACACTTAAAGTAAATTTTTATGATATATAAGATTTTCTATCTTTTAGACGATGATATACCCCTAATATATTTATAATAACTTATCTTTAGTATATTGCGGATAGAATATAGCCAATCCTGTAACTTCCCAGGGAGGGAAAGTAAGGATCGGCTATAATCTATCTCCATCATAGATTACTTTGAGTGTTTTAGTATAAATCTTCTAATGTGTCCAGAGAATATCAATATGAGAATCAAAATGATGACGAAATTAATCCAATTGACAAAGAAATTAATGATGTTTGAATAGGAAGGATGATCCCAACTGCTAAAGGGTGGACAAAATGAAAAAATGAAATTGATGAAAAAGGTAATTGGTATAAAAAAGATAATAATATCAGAAAATAGTTTGATTTAAAAATATTAATTTTGGGATTAATGATAAAATTGGCAGGGTTTTATTCTCTCATGTTTTGAGAATTTTAGTATTCTTTTTTGGGTTTACGAGACCAAAGTTATCAAATAAACTATGAAAACTAATGAAAATCTAAAATTTTTTGTATCAGTTAGTTCCAACAGTTGTATGGTACTTTGTGGAATGTGAGCGTTTTGTTCAAAACGAAGTATCTTTTAAATACTCTTTTGAGTTTGGAGTTCATAACACTGGGAGCATTTCTAATTTTAGTGTGTGGTTTGTATCATGTAATGGAGGAGTCTTTTTTTTTATTGTTATATATTTTATGGAATAGTGGCTTGTGAAGGTGCGTTGGGACTGTCTGTTTTGATTTCTGCTGTTGGCACTCATGGTAATGATTATCTTAATTGGTTTAAGTCTTTACAATGTTAAAACTTTTAATTGCTAGAGTTGTATTGATAATATTTATTAGAATATGAGCGGTAGTTAATTTTTTGTATTTTTTCTTGAAATGTAGTCATGATTTTTTTTTATGTATGAGCTTGGATATATAATGGGTAATGGATTTATTTAAGTTATGCTTAAATATTGTGAAGTATTTGAGTTGTAGGTTTCATGGTTGTGTTCCAATCAAAAAAAAAATCCAGAAAGTTGAGTGTATTAGAGAAGGGCTTCTTTTAGGAAATTTATTGCTGTTAATTTATCATCATTATCTTTTTCTTCTATAAATCATTTATCTTATATGTTAGGTTTGAGAGAAGATGAATCACTACTTTAATTTTAATTCTGGGATGAGGATGTCAACCCGGATGGGGGTTCAGGCTGGTCTTTATATATCATTTTATACTATATTTGCTTCACTTCCTTTTAAATTTTCTTTGTATCAGTTAGTTCCAACTGTTATATGGTACTTTGTGGAATGTGGGCATTTTGTTCTAAACAGAAGTATCTTTTAAATACTCTTTTGAGTTTGGAGTTCATAACACTGGGAGCATTTCTCATTTCAGTGTGTGGTTTTTATCATGTCATGGAGGAGTCGTTTTCTTACTGTTATATATTCTATAGGAATTGTGGCTTGTGAAGATGCTTTGGGACTGTCTGTTTTGGTTTCTGCTGTTGGCACTCATGGTAATGATTATTTCAATTGATTTAATTCTTTACAATGTTAAAACTTTTAATTACTAGAGTTGTATTGATAATATTCATTAGAATATGAATAGTAGTTAATTTTTTTGTATTCATTTTCTCTTGAAATGTAGTCAAGATATTTTATGCATTAGCTTGGATATATAATGGGTAATGGATTTATGTATGAGCTTAGGTAATAGATTTATTTAAGTTATGCTTAAATATTGTAAAGTATTTGAGTTGTAGGTTTAATGGTTGTGTTCCAATTAGAAAAAAAAATATCAGAGAAGGGTTTCTTTTAGGAAATTTACTGCTGTTGATTTGTTTATTATCATTATCTTTTTCTTCTATAAATCATTTATCTTTTAGATTTGAGAGATGAATCACTATTTCAATTCTGGGATGAGGATATCAACCCGGACAGGGGTTCAGGCTGGTCATTATATATAATCTTATACTATATTTACTTCACTTCCTTTGCTAATTTCTATATTCTATTATACAGGGGGAAGTTTAAGCATTGGTATACCTTATTGCATTATCTATCTATCTCTATATATATGGGAATAGTTGTATGGTTGCGAGGTATGGGCTAGAGTTGTGCGGAGGAGGGTGGATGTGCTGGAAATGAGATGTTTGAGGACAATAAGTGGTGTGAGGTGGTTTGATCGAGTAAGTAATGAAGAGGTAAGAGAGATGTGTGGTAATAAAGAGAGTGTGGTTGAGAGAGCAGAAGAGGGTGTTTTGAAGTAGTTTGGTCACACAGAGAGAATGAGTGAGAAAAGATTGACAAAGAGGATATATGTGTCAAAGGTGGAGGGAATGAGGAGAAGTGGGAGACCAAATTGGAGATGGAAAGATGGAGTGAAAAGATTTTGAGTGATCGGGGCCTGAACACGCAGGGGGGTGAAAGGCGTGCAAGAAATAGAGTGAATTGGAACAATGGGGTATACTGGGGTCGACGTGCTGTCAGTGGATTGAACCAGGGCATGTGAAGCGTCTGGGGTAAACCATGGAAAGTTTTGACGCGTTCCCTTTTAGAATTATCCAGAGTATTCGGTTTCACCACACAGACTTAACTCTCTCTCTCTCTGGCTGTATTGATGATGTCATCACATGTGCTTTAGGTGTTTTATTGATGACAACACTTTCTCACTACTGCCACTTTCAAAGGCAACCATAGTTTCTGGAACTTGGGGAAGCTGAAGCTACAGGAGGGGAAAAGTGAGAGCAACTGTTGTAACATCTTCCAGGAGGGGTACAAATGAGAACAGTTGTACCACCTTCCCCCATCGCCAATTTAGGGCGGTTTCAATCCTTAAGGTGCGAAGGTGCACTAGGCATACATTCTCCACTTGCATCAATCTGCGCCACATGCAGACTGAGATACTCTCAGCAGCCTGAGCAGCTCTGCATGTCCTGAGCACCTGGTGTCTGAGGCAATCCCCGTGGATGGTAAAGGCCACAGACACCAGGAGACCGAGGGACACGAAAAGGACGATCTTAGTGCTGGGACTCATGCAGGTCACTGGTGGACTCGCAGTTGGAGGCAGTGGGATCTTCAGCCTGGGGCAGGGATAACTGGACCCCGTACATAGCGCCACTCCTCAGGAGCATGTATCAAGTGGAGCACTCTCAGGGACACCTCACCACACAGTGGCCCGAGCACTCGCACCACTTAAAAAATACCACTGGACTCCTCTACAGTGGAGGCCCATAGTTCTTACTTGGGGTCGGAGGCCTTGTGGGAGACGCTGGACTGCATCTGGGAGACATTGGGTTCTGTCTTTTGGGTTTAATTGGTTTAATTCTTAACAATGTTAAAACTTTTAATTGCTAGAGTTGTATTGATAATATTTATTAGAATGTGAGAAGCAGTTCAATTTTTTGTATTTATTCTTTTCTTCATGAACTATAGTCATGATTTCTTTTTTATGTATGAGCCTGGATATATAATGGGTAATGGATTGATTTTAGTTATGCTTAAATATTATTAAGTATTTGAGTTGTAGCTTTAATGGTTGTTCCAAAAAAGAAAAAAAATCAAGAAAGTTGAGTATATTTGAGAAGGGTTTCTTTCAGGGATTCAATAAATAACTATAAACTAGAGAAGTATTGGATTATGAAACGCTTTGTTCATGATCCTGGGTCATCACCAGCATAATATCTTTCTTGAGAGCTGATGAGATTAGTTCTTATGACCAGATTTTTTCTTCTTACTTGGTTGAGTAATCGTGCTATTGGGTCCGGGAGTCATGTTTACCGGTATGGTAGACTTGCGCCTACGCCTACGTTTCTTGCCAAGACATCTGGCAGCCTGTATGGTAGTTTGTACAGTAGTCATGCTAGGTCCAGTAGTCTTGCCCTTACGCTGCCCTCTGCCTTTGTTACGCTGACGTCCGGTAGTACTGGACTCGGGTACAGTAGTGTCACCCTGATGGTCAGCTACCTCGCCCTCGGGTACCTTCATGCATTCAGGTATGGTAAAAATGATTTCGGGTAAGGTATTCGTGCTACCACGTCCAGTCTTGCACTTCCTCTTGGGCCTGTGTTTCCTTATCTTATCCAGACATCCAGTAGCCTGTTCAGTAGTCGTGCTAGTTGGGGTAGTCTTGCCCTTGTGCTGCCATTTGACTTTCTTACGCTGACGTCCGGTAGTATTGGATTCGGGTTTGGTAGTGTCACCCTGATGGTCAACTACCTCGGGTTCAGTAGTGTCACCCTGATGGTCAACTACCGCGCCCTTGGATTTGGTAAAGTCATCACCCCGATGGTCATCTACCTCGCCCTTGGATTCGGTAGTGTAACCCTGATGGTCAACTACCTCGCCCTCCGGTTCAGTAGTGTCACCCTGATGGTCAGCTACCTCGCCCTCGGATTTGGTAGAGTCACCCTGATGGTCAACTACTTCGCCCTCGGGTTCGGTAGTGTCACCCCGATGGTCAACTTCCCCGCCCTCAGATTTGGTAGTCACCCTGATAGTCAACTGCCTCGCTCTCGGGTTCTGTAGTGTCACCCTGATGGTCAACTACATCGAACTCAGGTTCAGTAGTGTCACCCTGATGGTCAACTACGTCCCCTCGGGTTCAGTCAACTACCTTGCCCTCGGGTTTGGTAGTGTCACCCTGATGGTCAACTAACTTGCCCTTGGGTTTGGTAGTGTCACTCTGAAGGTCGACTACCACCTCACCCTCTGGTCCAGTAGTGTCACACTGAAGGTCCACCACTGCATCAGCACAGTTGCGCCTGGCTCTCAGCAGCCTCCTGAAGACTTTCCAGAGGCACCAGAGCAACAGCGCGACCAACCATCACGGACCCAATCAGGAGCAGAAGTACAGGAAGTCTCACACCAAAGACTACCTGGAGCTGCTCCACATACCCTACGGACACCTCTGGCATGGCCGCCAGCTCCTGCAGGCATCTGATGCTCCTGAACAGACAGAACACCTTGCCTAGAGGATCGATGTATGGGTACTGCAGGTCTAGAGGTTCCTCAACCGTCAGCTACAGGGGCGGAGGGTTCATCTGTCCCAAGAAAGGCACCTTGACACTGTAGGACTTCACGTGCCTGGTCTGGAGGAGGTCCACCAGCCTGGACTGGTAGCTGCTAAGCACCTTGGTAGGTGGTGTTCAAAGGAAAGGAAAAGAAGGTTGAGTAAGAGGTAGAAGTTTTTGGTCGAGTTTCGAGGGTGAAGATTTGGATGGAGGAGGGCTAATGTGGTGTCAAGAATTATAGAAGATGTGAGGATGAAGTGTCTCTCAAGGATGTAGTGTCAAGTTGTCTGTTAAGTGTGTAGTGTCGAGCTGTCTGTCTGTCTAGGGTGTAGTGTCGAGTTGTCTGTCTGTCGAGGGTGTAGTGTCGAGTTGTCTGTCTGTCGAGGGTGTAGTGTCAAGTTGTCTGTCTGTCGAGGGTGTAGTGTTGAGTAGTCTGTCAAGGATGTGGTGTTGAGATGTCTGTCGAGGGTGTAGTGTCGAGTTGTGTCGAGGGTGTAGTGTCGTCTGTTGAAAGTGTAGTGCCAAGTTGTCTGTCAAGGGTGTATTGTTGAGATGTCTGGCGACAGTGTAGTGTCGAGATGTCTGTCGAGGGTGTAGTGTTGAGTTGTTTGTCGAGGGTGTAGTGAATAGGATTGCGTAGTGGTGCGGTGTAGTGAAGATGTTTGTCGAGGGTGTAGTGGAGAGGATTGTTTAGTGGTGAGGTGTAGTGACGATGCGTCTGTCGAGGGAGTAGTGGAGAGGATTGTGTATTCGTGCGGCGCTGGAAATGGTTGACAAGCTCTCTCTCTCTCTCTCTCTCTCTCTCTCTCTCTCTCTCTCTCTCTCTCTCTCTCTCTCTCTCTCTCTCTTCTTCTCATGTATTTCAGTCTGTCTGCCTGAATGTTTGGCTGTCAGTTTATCTATCTTTCTTTTTTTTCCTCCGTTCTGCATCTCTCTACCTCTCTGCTACCATATGAGACTAAAATAATAACATCCATTACAACAATATGAAACAAAAAAAGTAATTGCAGTTGCTGGGTTCTAAAGACGAATGATTATTACCCCCCCCCCCCCAATCCCTTTACTGTATCCACCCTTGCATATCTTCCTTATGAGGAATTCATATGAGCTCGCACTTCACTTGCCTACGTAAAGACTGACATTAAAGATTCACAAATCCCTTATTCACTTTAAAGAATCACAAGTCTTTTGCTTTATCAAAGACTCACAAATCTTTTGCTTATCCAGTTACAGACAGACGCAGTCTGACATCAGACATGGCTGCATCCTAAAGAGAAGATGGGGCAGTGATGGGAAAGGGAGGAAGAGCGAAGGGAGAGTAGAGAATGGAGATGTCTTGTCATCTCCCTGCTTCACCCAGCCAAGACCAAAGATGCCTCGCTTGGGGGGTTCAGTGAGGCTGGGAATTAAGTTGTTGCCAGTATATTTGCCTAAGCCTTGCTAGGTACAATAAATAGAGGAAGATCAATGTATCAAGAGAAATTATAAAAGAATGGGATGACAGTGACTGGGCTATGCTGGTGCAGAGTAAATTTAAGGGTAAAGCTAGAGAAGCGAATGCAAGTCTGAGTATAATGGAAACAGTGGATGATAAGGCTGTTAAAGAAGCAGCATTGAAAACTGTGGAAGTGGATGCATAAGCGCACAGGAGAAGGTTTAGGTACACCAGGAAAACTAGTCGACGAACTGATTTTGAGGTGGGTAGAGAGTGTGGAGCGAAATTCGACAGGTGGTGTAAGTCTGTGAGGCAGCAGACACGACGGATGAAACTCGACAACTAATCCAGCTGGAACAGTTGTAACGTATTGCACAGCCTGAATTTAACTACGAAATAAGTTAGAAGAGTAGAGTGAAAAATGTGATGGATGCAGCCAGGATGGCTGAACCAGAATTATTAGTTCACAAATAGTATAAGGAGAAAGTATCACGTAAACATGGAAGGGTAGGTAATTGGGTGGTGGAATGAGGAAGGGAAGGTAAGGTAATAGGGTGCTGGAAGTTTATATATAAATATACATGAAACGCTTAGATTTTGTTATGAAAATATAAATTAAAAAGTCACTAAACAAGGTCTCGCGATGTGGATCATTTTGGAGTTACAGACACACCTCGACCTTCAACAAACTCTCAACCGAAACCCTTCAACCTCTGGGTTTTCTGCTCCTCGAATTTTTTTGCGAGCTTAGGAGATGCCTTCCTCTAATGAGGCTTCTTACTTTTGTTGTGTTTCTTTTGTTTCCGCGAGTTGGAACTGTGTTTGGAATTTGCAGGTCTTATGTGAGGACGGGTGACCTTTCCGTCGGGTACGGGAGTCGTGTATTTGAGTACGATAGCGCTATCGGGTCCGGTAGTCTTGCCCCTGCGTTTCGCGCTCTTGCTCTGACGTCCGGTAGTACTGGCCTCGAGTACGGTAGTGCCAGAAATCATCCTGAATGTCAAACTACGCCCTTGGGTCCGGTAGTCTTGCCCTTAACGTTTCTGTCTGCGACTCTTACGCCGACGTCCGGTAGCATTTACCTAAGGTTCGGTAGTGTCACCCTGATGGACAACTACCTCGCCCTCGGGTTCGGTAGTGTCACCCTGATGGAGAGCTACCTCGCCCTCGGGTTCGGTAGTGTCACCCTGATGGACAGCTACCTCGCCCTCGGGTTCGGTAGTGTCACCCTGATGGAGAGCTACCTCGCCCTCGGGTTCGGTAGTGTCACCCTGATGGACAACTACCTCGCCCTCGGGTTCGGTAGTGTCACCCTGATGGACAACTACCTCGCCCTCGGGTTCGGTAGTGTCACCCTGATGGAGAGCTACCTCGCCCTCGGGTTCGGTAGTGTCACCCTGATGGACAGCTACCTCGCCCTCGGGTTCGGTAGTGTCACCCTGATGGAGAGCTACCTCGCCCTCGGGTTCGGTAGTGTCACCCTGATGGACAACTACCTCGCCCTCGGGTTCAGTAGTGTCACCCTGATGGAGAGCTACCTCGCCCTCGGGTTCGGTAGTGTCACCCTGATGGAGAGCTACCTCGCCCTCGGGTTCGGTAGTGTCACCCTGATGGACAACTACCTCGCCCTCGGGTTCAGTAGTGTCACCCTGATGGAGAGCTACCTCGCCCTCGGGTTCGGTAGTGTCACCCTGATGGACAACTACCTCGCCCTCGGGTTCGGTAGTGTCACCCTGATGGACAACTACCTCGCCCTCGGGTTCGGTAGTGTCACCCTGATGGTCAACTACCTCGCCCTCGGGTTCGGTAGTGTCACCCTGGTGGTCGACTACCTCGCCCTTAAGTGAGGTCTTGTGCAAAGTTGAATGTCAGCGTCGCTTAGCTTTCGAAAAATTCTCAAATAATCTTGTTTACTTACTTCGTTTTAATTACTCACTTGTTCTTCCGTTTGGATATCCTAAATGAGATGTACCTTATGTGGTATCAATACACGATCAGCTGTGACACAAATCACATGAGATAAAATTCCCACCCACTTTTTTAATAACTGGAGGCAAATATTCTCCACTTATTCCTTCTTCCTTCAACTCCCTTACTAGTAGTCATGGCTTTCCCCTTTTTCTCCTCTACTATGCACTATAACCTCCACTGGGCAACCCCCAAATGCACACTTCAACAATCCATCACGTCAGAACAAATATATGGAAAGGATTTTCATTTTTCACACTTCTGCATGCATATCTTTAATATCATATGTTTCATTTTCCCCGTGGACTCAGGAATCTCTCTCTCTCTCTCTCTCTCTCTCTCTCTCTCTCTCTCTCTCTCTCTCTCTCTCTCTCTCTCTCTCTCTCTATATATATATATATATATATATATATATATATATATTTTTTTTTTTTTTTTTTATACTTTGTCGCTGTCTCCCGCGTTTGCGAGGTAGCGCAAGGAAACAGACGAAAGAAATGGCCCAACCCCCCCCCCCCCCATACACATGTACATACACACGTCCACACACGCAAATATACATACCTACACAGCTTTCCATGGTTTACCCCAGACGCTTCACATGCCTTGCTTCAATCCACTGACAGCACGTCAACCCCTGTATACCACATGACTCCAATTCACTCTATTTCTTGCCCTCCTTTCACCCTCCTGCATGTTCAGGCCCCGATCACACAAAATCTTTTTCACTCCATCTTTCCACCTCCAATTTGGTCTCCCTCTTCTCCTCGTTCCCTCCACCTCCGACACATATATCCTCTTGGTCAATCTCTCCTCACTCATTCTCTCCATGTGCCCAAACCATTTCAAAACACCCTCTTCTGCTCTCTCAACCACGCTCTTTTTATTTCCACACATCTCTCTTACCCTTACGTTACTTACTCGATCAAACCACCTCACACCACACATTGTCCTCAAACATCTCATTTCCAGCACATCCATCCTCCTGCGCACATCTCTATCCATAGCCCACGCCTCGCAACCATACAGCATTGTTGGAACCACTATTCCCTCAAACATACCCATTTTTGCTTTCCGAGATAATGTTCTCGACTTCCACACATTTTTCAAGGCTCCCAAAATTTTCGCCCCCTCCCCCACCCTATGATCCACTTCCGCTTCCATGGTTCCATCCGCTGACAGATCCACTCCCAGATATCTAAAACACTTCACTTCCTCCAGTTTTTCTCCATTCAAACTCACCTCCCAATTGACTTGACCCTCACCCCTACTGTACCTAATAACCTTGCTCTTATTCACATTTACTCTCAACTTTCTTCTTCCACACACTTTACCAAACTCAGTCACCAGCTTCTGCAGTTTCTCACATGAATCAGCCACCAGCGCTGTATCATCAGCGAACAACAATTGACTCACTTCCCAAGCTCTCTCATCCCCAACAGACTTCATACTTGCCCCTCTTTCCAGGACTCTTGCATTTACCTCCCTTACAACCCCATCCATAAACAAATTAAACAACCATGGAGACATCACACACCCCTGCCGCAAACCTACATTCACTGAGAACCAATCACTTTCCTCTCTTCCTACACGTACACATGCCTTACATCCTCGATAAAAACTTTTCACTGCTTCTAACAACTTGCCTCCCACGCCATATATTCTTAATACCTTCCACAGAGCATCTCTATCAACTCTATCATATGCCTTCTCCAGATCCATAAATGCTACATACAAATCCATTTGCTTTTCTAAGTATTTCTCACATACATTCTTCAAAGCAAACACCTGATCCACACATCCTCTACCACTTCTGAAACCGCACTGCTCTTCCCCAATCTGATGCTCTGTACATGCCTTCACCCTCTCAATCAATACCCTCCCATATAATTTACCAGGAATACTCAACAAACTTATACCTCTGTAATTTGAGCACTCACTCTTATCCCCTTTGCCTTTGTACAATGGCACTATGCACGCATTCCGCCAATCCTCAGGCACCTCACCATGAGTCATACATACATTAAATAACCTTACCAACCAGTCAACAATACAGTCACCCCCTTTCTTAATAAATTCCACTGCAATACCATCCAAACCTGCTGCCTTGCCGGCTTTCATCTTCCGCAAAGCTTTTACTACCTCTTCTCTGTTTACCAAATCATTTTCCCTAACCCTCTCACTTTGCACACCACCTCGACCCAAACACCCTATATCTGCCACTCTGTCATCAGACACATTCAACAAACCTTCAAAATACTCATTCCATCTCCTTCTCACATCACCACTACTTGTTATCACCTCCCCATTTACGCCCTTCACTGAAGTTCCCATTTGCTCCCTTGTCTTACGCACCCTATTTACCTCCTTCCAGAACATCTTTTTATTCTCCCTAAAATTTACTGATAGTCTCTCACCCCAACTCTCATTTGCCCTTTTTTTCACCTCTTGCACCTTTCTCTTGACCTCCTGTCTCTTTCTTTTATACTTCTCCCACTCAATTGCATTTTTTCCCTGCAAAAATCGTCCAAATGCCTCTCTCTTCTCTTTCACTAATACTCTTACTTCTTCATCCCACCACTCACTACCCTTTCTAAACAGCCCACCTCCCACTCTTCTCATGCCACAAGCATCTTTTGCGCAATCCATCACTGATTCCCTAAATACATCCCATTCCTCCCCGACTCCCCTTACTTCCATTGTTCTCACCTTTTTCCATTCTGTACACAGTCTCTCCTGGTACTTCCCCACACAGGTCTCCTTCCCAAGCTCACTTACTCTCACCACCTTCTTCACCCCAACATTCACTCCTCTTTTCTGAAAACCCATACTAATCTTCACCTTAGCCTCCACAAGATAATGATCAGACATCCCTCCAGTTGCACCTCTCAGCACATTAACATCCAAAAGTCTCTCTTTCGCACGCCTGTCAATTAACACGTAATCCAATAACGCTCTCTGGCCATCTCTCCTACTTACATAAGTATACTTATGTATATCTCGCTTTTTAAACCAGGTATTCCCAATCATCAGTCCTTTTTCAGCACATAAATCTACAAGCTCTTCACCATTTCCATTTACAACACTGAACACCCCATGCATACCAATTATTCCCTCAACTGCCACATTACTCACCTTTGCATTCAAATCACCCATCACTATAACCCGGTCTCGTGCATCAAAACCGCTAACACACTCATTTAGCTGCTCCCAAAACACTTGCCTCTCATGATCTTTCTTCTCATGCCCAGGTGCATATGCACCAATAATCACCCACCTCTCTCCATCAACTTTCAATTTTACCCATATTAATCGAGAATTTACTTTCTTACATTCTATCACATACTCCCACAACTCCTGTTTCAGGAGTATTGCTACTCCTTCCCTTGCTCTTGTCCTCTCACTAACCCCTGACTTCACTCCCCAGACATATATATTTATATATATATAAATATATATATATATATATATATATATATATATATATATATATATATATATATATATATATATATATATATAAATTTGTATTATACTTGATCGCCATTTCCCGCATCAGTGGGGTAGTGCCAGAAAACAGACGAAGAAACCCATCCACACACATGTATACATACACAGATATATATATATATATATATATATATATATATATATATATATATATATATATATATATATATATATATATATATATATATATATATACAAACCTCCAACAGCCAGGATTTAACCCAGGACCCCTGCGTAGCAGGCGGGAGCATTAATGCTAGGCTATGATCACCCCTAAAAAGGGAAATGACTTTGAATACTATGTAATCGAATACCTGGGTTCAGTCCAGTTAACATGACAAACTTTCACAGAGAACACTTAGGCCCAGTTGCATTCGAAGCACTTCCAGATATCTTCACACGATCCCTGGCACAACATAAACAAATGCTTGACATTAGGAAGCCTGCCAGCATGGACCCAATCCTGCAACTTTCCAAACCATCTAATCCTCCTTCCGCTTATTGCCTATGTCACTTATGTCTTTAGTACTTAAACTCTGAGGAGAACTAATACGCAACAGAAATGGCAAAATATCCCACTCTCACTCCACTTTAACATCGCATACAGACTCCACATACCATATCTTTGATGGTTTCCCTAAACCACGCCCCTCCTCTTGCACAGCATTAGTGGTAATAAACATTCATACAGCATTTGATGCTGATCCCCAACATATTCTCGCTAAAGAGAAATCTGATGTCACCCTCCACAACAATGACAAAAAAAATTAGCTAACTTTATAGCCAGCCATTAAACCAGAATCACCAACAAACTCTTCACCTTTTTCAAAATCTTCAAAATCAAAAGCTCTATTATGGAGTTTCCCAGGTAGTAGATCCTTCCATCAATGTTTAACTTCTTTCTACATGGCATTCCATAGTGTGAAGGTCCTCTCATATGCTGATCACCACAAGATTACATCAGAGCACCCTGACACCAAAGATGCAACAATGAACATGCAATGGGAGACGTGGCTCTCACCACACACACACACACGCAACATCTCTACACTTTACAAGAGAGATAGAGAAAGCTCACCTTATTGTAATAGTACTCATCCTTAAGGTCATTAAGGAACTCCAGGAAGGAGTCCCACCGTTCGAGTCCCATTATCTCCATGTTCTTCTCTATCAACACACGCTAACACTTCCGTATCTTTTCTGTTTCACTGCACCACTTTCTTTTCCAGGCTTTTCGAGCAATATCTCTATACAATGTCTATGCTAGAACACACTTAAAAGAATAAACGCAACACTGTATAAATGAACACTGAAATGAATAAATGAACACTGAAATGAAACGGATATATTTCATTATCATTCACTATGACAGGGCTTGAAATTCTTTCTAACTGGAGGTCAGGGAAGTCAGGAATCTGCTGGGTTATGGCTAAGTGATGGTGGCAGTCATGAAACATGGCAGTCAAGTGGTCATTCGGATTTCACATTTCAAAGGTTGATTCTTCAGAAGAAAGGGATCCCATGTTTTGATGGTGAATGTCTCATGATCTTGATGCCTGAGCAGTCCTACTGCAGCCATACTAATAATCAAGCCATGTTCGAACACCAACAACAGGCAAACACTTGAGTACAATGTTAAATTCACTTATCATTTCTGATGACTTGCGACATCTAACTCGTATATATATTATCATACTGTACATCTGACTGTTGTATATAAGCCTCATCTCAAACAGCTAAGTTATCAATGACAAGCTATATAAAACCATAACTGCAAAATATGACAAAACCAGTTGTACGGAGACAGACTGTATCAAATAACTGAAGGACTGCTATGATCATGAAAATTTTGCTTTACCATCTCACCGAAATTGGGCGACTACTTGAGCACTTACGACGACACTGCCTTGTCAGAACCGACCCTGCAGGTCTGCTATTCGATTAACAATGTGACCACAAGGTCAGGCACTAGTGTATCCTCTCTCTCTCATAACCTCACTGGGTGCTTCAATCATTACTACAGACTTCAATTTACGGCTATTGGAGTGAGTGACTAACAAATTCTGAAGTATTTCTACTACTGTATTAGTCAGGGTTAATATGTGGTATGCAATCACTTTAAGTACGTCCTTATGGGAAAAAAAGAAAGAAAAAAAGCTGAATTTGGGGGTAAACTGAAAAGGACTCTGGCTTGGTGTGACTGATGTATGCTTGATGTAAGAAAATTTCAGGCTTGTGAGGGATGGGTGTGTGTGGGGTGGCATGAAGACTGTGTTTCCAACTTATCATCTTTGTAATCACTGCAGTGTCCTTCGCTTTTTCTGATTAGATTAACCTGATCTTATGAGGGTACCCAGTCCTATTCTGCATCAGCTGTGGCCAGAGGTCGTGCCAAGTGCACAGGGCCACAGTCCCCATGGCTCTCTCATGGTGGGCTCGGGCTGTTATGATAAGCTGAGTCTGGTGTTCCTTTAACCCAACCATAGTGGGTCAGGGCCAATGTTCCTGTGGCCTTTCTATGGTGAAAGAGTATCACTGTTCCTGTGGTTTTCCCATGGTGGTCTGAGATGAGTATCCCTCCCTGTTGCCCTTCCATGGTGCATCTGTGTTCTCCCCATGATGCGCCAGCATTCCTGTGTCCTCCCCATGGTGAGCCAGTGTTCCAATGTCCTTTACATGGTGGACCAGTACTCCTTGGTCCCTCACATGATGGGCCAGTGTAACAGTGCCTTCCACATGGTGGACCAATACTCCTGTGTCCTCCACATGGTGGGCCACCATTCCTGTGTCATTCACATGGTGGGCCACCATTCCTGTGTCCTCCACATGGTGGGCCAATGTTCTTGTATTCTTCCCATGGTGGGTCAGTGTTCCTGTGTCATCCACATAGTGGGTTCCTGTGGTCGATGTCCCTGTGGCATTACTATGGAGTGACAGGGCATTTGATACTGGAAGGCTTCCCATGGTGGTCTAAAACCATGCTGCTATGGACCTCTCATGGTGGTCTAGAATCATGAAGCTATAGACCTCCCATGGTGGACTAGAACCATGAGTCTATGGACCTCTCATGGTGGGCTCTGGTTAAGGCCAGCTCTGCTCCAGCGTTCGCAAGTCGGATATCATCAGGTCTTCAAAACATCTGTTGATATTATTATATTCTCGTGTTCTAGTCGTCCAACGTTTGCCATTATTCTAACTGTGAAGGTCTCGCCAATGTTTTAGTTGTGAAGGTCTCGCCAATGTTTTAGTTGTAAAGGTCTCGCCAATATTCTAATTGTGAAGGCCTCGCCAACATTTTAAGTGAAGGCCTCGCCAACATTTTAAGTGAAGGCCTCGCTAATATTCTATCTGTGGTGAGCCAATATTTTAGTTGTGAAGGTCTAGCCATGTTCTAGTTTTAAAGGTCTAGCCATATTCTAGTTTTAAAGGTCTAGGCAATATTCTAGTTGCGAAGGTCTAGCCAATATTCTAGTTTTAAAGATCTAGCTAATATTCTACTTGTGAAGGTCGAGCCAATACTCCAGGTGGGAAGGTCTAGCAAACGTTCCAATCAATATTCGAGATGTGAAGGTCAAGCTGCCATGTTGTACCCCATATGGTAAGGTTCCGTGGTCGTCTGTCTACACTGACTCGCTCTAGAATCATAATAACTGGTGAACATTTCCTTCACCAACCTACCGTACACAGCTGACCGCAACCTAACACCATCATAGTAACATGAAGGTTTCCATTATATTAACCTGCTCTACGTGAGGATACGGTGTGCGTTATATTTCTTGGCAACGTCTCTATTGTTCCAGTACGAAGAATGTCAAACGAAATCTCACAGAAAATGGTAACATAATCTCACAGAAAATGGCGAGAATCTCCTACGCTAAATCTGTATTAGAAATCGGGAATATATTTATATGTCCCTGACCCTGAGCATTTGTGTGAACACTAGCCTCACTCCATACGTGACCAGCCATGGTCATCATCATCATCATGATCAGCCGTCATCATCATCATCATGATCACGTCACAGATGTAGTACATGTTGGTCCACCCAGGGGCCTCCACCTCAGGCCCTCCACCAATGTCTCCCTGACATAAGGTAAACACATGGTCATGCAAACAACGGGTCCTTACGGGAGTGTCGCAGCCACCACCAGTAAGGTCATAACGGGTCCTTATGGTAACACAGGTAAGGTCACAGCGGATCCCTATGACACTGCCGCAGCCAACACCAAGTAAGGTCACAGTGGGGTCCCTGTGGCAGTGCTGAAGCCAACACCAGTAAGGTGTGGACGAGTCCTTAAGGCACTGATGAAGCCAACACCAGTAAGGTGTGGACGGGTCCTTAAGGCAGTGATGAAGCCAACACCAGTAAGGTGTGGACGAGTCCTTAAGGCACTGATGAAGCCAACACCAGTAAGGTGTGGACGGGTCCTTAAGGCAGTGATGAAGCCAACACCAGTAAGGTGTGGACGAGTCCTTAAGGCAGTGATGAAGCCAACACCAGTAAGGTGTGGACGGGTCCTTAAGGCAGTGATGAAGCCAACACCAGTAAGGTGTGGACGGGTCCTTAAGGCAGTGATGAAGCCAACACACACAGACTCCTGCAGCCACACCACAAGTCCTGCCTCCTTCTTGTTCCAACAAGTAAGAAGATCGTGCGTCGTGTTGTCTTTCCTGGTTATTTATCACATTTCGTACACCACGAGGAGTCTTAACACTTGTACTGATATTATTACTGGTGTATAACTTGAATCCTGTATATCACTAGCCAGTCCACTGACCCAGCGCCCTGATAGCCACATTCCTGACCTCCAGCGGATCTCCTCAGTCCCGAGTGAGCACCCTACCCTACACACACACACACACACAACGGGGAGCATCAACTCGTGTAATGACAGAAACGACTTGCGAATTAACGAAGGGAATCACAGGTGGACGAGAGTCGTGGCGGGACGAGGAGGACGTAAGGAGCAACACGACAAGACTTGAGGTGATGAGGTAGTGCGGGAGGAGCCGCCCAACTGGTACTGAGGCCGACCACACTTGCTCGTCCATTATATTCTCGGGCTGGAAATGTAGATCACGTCAGCTGGATCTGTGAGGTCGTGAGTGTGTGTGTACGTATGTGCAGCGTGTTGTTTGAGTAGCTTTCTCTCTCTCTCTCTCTCTCTCTCTCTCTCTCTCTCTCTCTCTCTCTCTCTCTCTCTCTCTTTCTCTCTCTAGCTGGCCGCCTATGTGTGCAGACTGAGCATATTGGGGTTATGGGAACGATAACCTAAACATAATACCCACCTCAGTAATGAATTACCTAAACAATTTCCACAAACAAACTCACACACGGATTAGTTTAACACTCCCGTCCCACCCCCGTCCCTGGCCGAGGTAGACATTATGAGGTACTACCCACAGAACACATCAGGAAGTACTGATGTAACGTAAGAATATGGTAGTTGGGTATGGCGGAAGGGCTGTGTTGTATTCAGTGTTTCCCCGAGCGTGAGGGGCAAATATCTTCCACCTGGGCCACTCCACCATGACCAGCAGTCATCCCCCAGCATAACTACCCACACTCTTTCCCTCTCTCCCTACCCTTCCTCAGGGCGAGCTTCTCTCATTGCCATTACCACCTCACACACCCGTACTCTTCCTCCCGCCCCGCTCTGGCTCGAGCGACGAGCACAACTCTCCCGGTAAGAAGGTTCAGCCTAGCTGCACTGACGTACGCTCCGCTCTCCAGACACCGTATACAGAGGAAAGCCTCCGGCTCGTACATGGCAATACAGTATATGGTGAGGTACGGTCATGAGTTGCCCCTCGAGGCAGGCAAACACAACTGCTGCAAAGGACCGCTGAAGGCGATTACTTTACGTCTCACTGGTAGTCGTCTGACCTCCGATGGCCTTAACACCTCACCCACAAACACAGCATTAAAAAAAACTGGCAGAGCAACGTCAGCAATGACGCCAAGACTTCTGACCTATAGAAGATGTATGACTACCCGAGCCACCGGGTTCCAGTACACAATTTTCTAGAGCTACAGCTTTACCAGAGCAAGGAGGCCGGCCCGGCCCGACGTGCACCCCTCCCGCTCTCCTCACTCTCCAGCAAGGTTCAACTAGATCCCTCCCCACCTGAAGGGATATGGCTCAACCGTGTTCCCCTCCTTCAGGAGGTATGGGCCACCCGTGTCCCCCTCCTTCAGCAGGTGTAGGCTGCCCGTGTCCCCCTCCTTCAGCAGGTGTAGGCCGCCCGTGTCCCCCTCCTTCAGCAGGTGTAGGCCACCCGTGTCCCCCCTCCTTCAGGAGGTATGGGCCGTCCGTCCCCCAATTCCTTCAGCAGGAGTAGGCCGCCCGTGTCCCCCTCCTTCAGCAGGTGTAGGCCGCCCGTGTCCCCCTCCTTCAGCAGGTGTAGGCCGTCCGTGTCCCCCTCCTTCAGCAGGAGTAGGCCGTCCGTGTCCCCCTCCTTCAGCAGGAGTAGGCCATCCGTGTCCCCCTCCTTCAGCAGGAGTAGGCCGTCCGTGTCCCCCTCCTTCAGCAGGAGTAGGCCGCCCGTGTCCCCCTCCTTCAGCAGGAGTAGGCCGTCCGTGTCCCCCTCCTTCAGCAGGAGTAGGCCGTCCGTGTCCCCCTCCTTCAGCAGGTGTAGGCCGCCCGTGTCCCTCTCCTTCAGCAGGAGTAGGCCGTCCGTGTCCCCCTCCTTTAGCAGGAGTAGGCCGTCCGTGTCCCCCTCCTTCAGCAGGTGTAGGCCGCCCGTGTCCCCCTCTTTCAGCAGGTATAGGCCGTCCGTGTCCCCTTCCTCCAGCACGTGTTGGCCGCCCGTGTTCTCTCTCCGCACGAAGAAGTGGGCCATCCGTGCTCCTCACCTCCTCCAGCAGGAACGCAGCGCCGCTAGAGTTCCCGGAGAACAGGACTGGAGAGAGAGAGCAGGAGGGAGGAAGGGAGGGGGGGGGAGATGCTAAGAAAGTTAAGAGAGCACCGACAGAAGTCACATAACATGACATTCCAGGAAGAGCCTCAAAACAGACAGATTCCTTGTGTGCCAGTCACACCAGCTCTCCGCTACTCCACCCCAACCTTACACACTGTCGTCACATGTTCTCCAACACACAACACCGGCAACAGCAGGCGAGACACACGACAGCTGCGACAGCAGAAGCCCGATAAAACTCGTGAATACCTTGGTGACGTTGTCAGGGGTCTTCTACCCCACAATCCAGGCTACACCCACCCTGCCTGCTTGGGTTTGGTCGTTGGTCGACACAACCTGGCTGGTCTGATGCACTTTGTAGATACTTATCCAGTGCACTCGTGAGGTGTTGAGGAGTCCCGGGCCCCGGATGTTTAAGGTGTTTTCGTTTTTTGTGTATATCGCGCCTCTGGATGTCAGGGGTAGTATTTGAAGTCTTCCTCGCCTGAAGTGCCTATAGGAAGTTATTTCCTATAGTTGGGTACTATACCCTTGAAGGATTTGTAAGTGTAGATGATGACACATCTCTCGTCTGTGCTCCAAGGAGTACAGCCTCACTTGATTTCAGACAATCCTGGCAAATCGCTCTTTTCCATTGTTAATATCGTGAGCGATCTGTGTACAGTGTGTGCAACTTCGCCCGCCTTGTAGGCTGCTTTCGAACACAGCGATATTCCATTGGTGAAAGAGTTAGCGAACGTACCATCACTGGGTTTTTTTCCCTCCCTCGTGTCAAAGTCCGCAGGACCCATCCCATCATCCTTCTGGAGGATGCAACTGTTGTGTTATATTCGTAAGACATTATTACTATGAAATCTTTCACATTATTCATGTGGTTCATGACAGTGTCTTGGCTTGTTCGGTATTCTATAGTTTTCGTTTTCTCCCATCTTCCCCATACTGAAGCGGGTGGACCTACCCGAACTGGAAAGCATGTTGTTCTCGGTGGCCCAGTGGAAGACTTCATTCATACGTCTCTTGAAGCCTTTGAGCGAGTCCTCAGATGACTTGATGGTCAGCTTACTCTTGTCGTTTCATCTGTAAAAGGATGACGTGAGGAACAGGAGGGGAGCAAGTACAGTCCTCTGGGGGAACTGAGCGTTATACTGTGGTGCCCAGGGAAATGGCATGGCTAACAACAACGTGTTGTGATCTGTTAGTTAGAAAGTTGTACATCCATCTCCCAGTTCTTCCTGTTATCCCCATCTGACGCACTGGTATGCTATGAAAACACGGTCACATCCATCATCTGCTTGTGCAAAGTCCGTGTCAAATCACATCATTATTCTGTATGTTCTCCAGAGCCTCAGTCATCTCATCACAGTGGTCATGTTTCAGTGTTCGGTTCTATAAATCCGGCCAGTCTGTCTCTCAGGAGTGTTGTTGCACATCTTAATGTGTGGTGTTGGTGCTGGAGGCCCCGGTAGTATATTTCGCACTGTTTTGCCCTCATCTTGGTTGGGACTGGACGATGTGTGAGTTTTAAGGTCTCGGTGAGGATGCCGGAGTATCGATACTTGGTGCCCCTGCGTGAGATGGTCTGCTTTCTTTACGAAGACCGAGTTCCAGGAGTCTTGGTCCTCGGGCAAAAGCACACAGGCCTGGTGTTAGTGGTCCTCTCCAAGTCGTGCGGTGCAGGCGGTGGTATGCGCATGTGTATAACAACACTGGAGTGCTGTTGAGGGAGATGGCTGGGTCGCTTATATTCCAAATGGGTTTTCCTTAACTGGTTATCGACTCGTATTGTTTTTTTTGCTCATCTCCTGGCCGTCATCTGTCGAGGTGACCTCCTCTTCCTTTTTTTTTTACGGGAGTGAGTGGAGGTTGTGGTCCTGTTTTGCGGTCTGGATACGAGGAGAAATTTAGACTACTTCTTATTTCATCGACAGCTTTTTCCTCTTCGCTTTCCTGTTTCGTACGTACTACAGTTTGGGTTTACAGTCTGAATCCGTTAGTTCATGAGGTAAGGTTTATCTCCTGTGCCGTGCGAGCCGCTGGTTCGTAAGTAGATCTATAATGCTTTTACGCCTCCTATATAACGCTCGTCAACCATCCGCTCTAGACCTTTTGCCATTTCTTTTCACTGATATACAGAACAGCAGGAGCACGATATACTGTAGAACAGCAGCAACAGCAGACGGAGGCACGAAACAAAAAACCAGCAACAAGCTGAAGACCAAAAACAGAACAGCAATAACAGCAGGAGCCCGAAATAGAACGGCAGAAATAGCAAAAAGCTCGTCACAAAACCATCAGCAATTAGAGGACAGCAGCTGCAGGACACACACACACACACACACACACACACACACACACACACACACACACACACACCTTCACCAACACCATCACGGACCAACAGCAGCAGCAGGATTTCCACTCCCAAACATTAAGCAAAGCTGGTGTGGTTAGCAGGTGGCAGCAGACGCGAGTTTCACTGTTCCACATTAAAAGCTGACTTGTTAAGCCAGGACCACTGGGAAAGTCGGTCGTTATGTATGACGCACGCGCGCGCAGGAAGGGGGGGGAGGGGTTGCCATCCCCAGGACTGTAGGGAGGGCAGAAGGGCCAGCCAGCCAGCCCCCACCAGAGGGCACGGCACGATGTGCAGGCCACGCGAACAGATCACCACACGGTATGTGTTGTCTGTACCGTAGGCAGGAAGATGACCCTACTGAAGTCGTCCTGTAGGAGGCAGGAGGATGACTTTGCTCAAGTCGTCCTGTAGGAGGCAGGAAGATGACTCTACTCAAGTCGTCCTGTAGGAGGCAGGAAGATGACCCTACTGAAGTCGTCCTGTAGGAGGCAGGAAGATGACCCTACTGAAGTCGTCCTGTAGGAGGCAGGAGGATGACTTTGCTCAAGTCGTCCTGTAGGAGGCAGGAAGATGACTACTCAAGTCGTCCTGTAGGAGGCAGGAAGATGACTCTACTCAAGTCGTCCTGTAGGAGGCAGGAAGATGACTACTCAAGTCGTCCTGTAGGAGGCAGGAGGATGACTTTACTCAAGTCGTCCTGTAGGAGGCAGGAAGATGACTCTACTCAAGTCGTCCTGTAGGAGGCAGGAAGATGACTCTACTCAAGTCGTCCTGTAGGAGGCAGGAGGATGACTTTACTCAAGTCGTCCTGTAGGAGGCAGGAAGATGACTCTACTCAAGTCGTCCTGTAGGAGGCAGGAAGATGACTCTACTCAAGTCGTCCTGTAGGAGGCAGGAAGATGACTCTACTCAAGTCGTCCTGTAGGAGGCAGGAAGATGACTCTACTCAAGTCGTCCTGTAGGAGGCAGGAAGATGACTCTACTCAAGTCGTCCTGTAGGAGGTAGGAGGATGACTCTACTCAAGTCGTCCTGTAGGAAGCAGGAAGATAACTCTACTCAAGTCGTCCTGTAGGAGGCAGGAGGATGACTTTACTCAAGTCGTCCTGTAGGAGGCAGGAAGATGACTCTACTCAAGTCGTCCTGTAGGAGGCAGGAGGATGACTCTACTGAAGTCGTCCTGTAGGAGGCAGGAAGATAACTCTACTCAAGTCGTCCTGTAGGAGGCAGGAGGATGACTCTACTCAAGTCGTCCTGTAGGAGGCAGGAAGATGACTCTACTCAAGTCGTCCTGTAGGAGGCAAGAGGATGACTTTACTCAAGTCGTCCTGTAGGAGGCAGGAAGATGACTCTACTCAAGTCGTCCTGTAGGAGGCAGGAAGATGACTCTACTTAAGCTCCGTCTGGAGAGCACCGGCCGCCTCCACCAGCACTAAACATGGCCAAATGTGTCATTATGTGACTTTCCTCGTACAACCACATCTGGGCCGCCCGCCACTCCACGTCACTATACTGTTATCCTCACAGGGAAGAAAAAAAAGTGAAGTGCATGACCACATCTCCATCTCACAACAATACAACCAAAAGTCGTCAAATAAATAAATCATTCCACCTACAATTTCCACCTACAATCTCACGCTTCGAGGAGGGACGGTGAGGCTTCTCCCACCCACTGACGACCATAAGGAGGCAGTATGAAGTATTCATCAAGCTGGAACCAATTTATGTGACCCATATGAGCTAGGTGTCATGGCACAAGCCGTACACCAAGCAATATCTGGTGACCACAGAATAAAATTATACTTCCCCGAATAACTATATTTTTGCATCTCTGTTTCTCATTCTCTAGCAGTAACAGTGACCACTGTAAATGAACGAGGAGTAACAGTGACCACTGTAAATGAACGAGGAGTAACAGTGACCACTGTAAATGAACGAGGAATAACAGTGTCCACTGTACATGAACGAGGAGTAACAGTTTCCAGTGTAAATCAACCAGGAGTAACCCCGGCCAGTAATCTTACCCTCAGCTGACATAATAACAAAGAAATGAACGTGTCATGAGAGCTGACGACAGGCTGGAGCTCGCACACCTTCCAGACGAGAGGTTCACCAGATGGTCAAGCTCTGCAGACCATTTATAACCACTTGACTAGCGTTGTCTAACACTATCTCCTTCTAAGGTTGAGCCAGGCGCCGAGAAAGAAAACGTGCAACGATCCCTCACAGCCCGCACTCACTGTCCATCATCCAACAGCTGGCAACCAATGGAATCCCTCAAACTCATCTTGAGCACAGGCAAAATATATATATATATATATATATATATATATATATATATATATATATATATATATATATATACTATAATCTACATATGAAACATGTAGTTTCACCAAGGTATGGACTGACTACACACAGACAGTTCAGTTAGTTCGCTAAGAAATGGTCCGTAAAAGTTAACGTTTCTCGTAGTAAAGTTATTCTCTCCGTCCAAAGACAGTCGAAGTGTAGATGTCCAGAGGCCAGAAACCTTCCAGAGCCGGAGACCGCGTTGAACACCGTGGAGCACATCATCATGACGAGGATGGTAATCGACTGCCTCCAGGGGAACCCCTCTGCCTTCTGTAACCTGACCAGTCCAGTTGTGCAGGGGTGCACAAGGTGTGGCTGCGTCCAACCCAACACAGCAACCTGGAACGAACTTCCATGTTCAGGTTTTTAAATTTGATGGTGTTCCGTGGAACACTTCTGTCTCCTGCAGCACAACACTGTGACCAGAAGAGGAAGCAAGGAAGGTAAACCTTTTTATTAAGGCGAAAGACAACCACCACAACAACAGTTAAGTGTTAGGTCTTGAGCCATTCAACTGTTTAGCTGTTGGGAACAAATGAGTGAAGGAAGCCCCACGGCCATAGGTTGAATTTTCCTCAAGTTATGAGCCAAGTTACGTTCCTGGATGAACCAGCTAATAACACAAGTCAGGTAACATTCATGCTACAGTCATGGGACACATGGCATTCAGTTCAAGTGATGATGGGAAACGTTAAAGCAGAACCAGACGATGGCCAGGGTGTCTGTCATGCCTGGCAGACGCGTGATATCACTGTGGCAGAGTGACAACAACAGCTAACATCTGTATACACACACACACACACACACACACACACACACACACACACACACACACACACGTACATACCTATTGACAGAGAGACTGGAAGATGGTAAGGGAAATACAGGAGGAAACCAAATATACATAGATGTGAGAGGAATAACTAGACGAGGAGGTTTGGTCTAACATAACCCATACGATGTGGTTCTGGTTCAATGTCTGTCTGTCATATTACGGTGGGGGTGGAGGGGTCTAGTGGGGGGATGGAGAGCCGTGCAGGGGGTCATATAGCGGAGAATTTTTTTTTTGGGGGGGAGGTTGTGTGTCCGTCGGGACACTAACACGACCTAAATGATCGAGGCTTCAAGACCAGGTCCATCCAGGGCTGGCGAAGAGGCTTGTGGTTTTCAACGGGAACCGATCCCAACTCTGGCAGAGGAAGCGCCAAGACATTAAGAGCAGCACAGAATGCCGCACACGGACGCACGCGACGTTATATCATGACTGAAAAATGTAAACACACCTGGGAGTCATGATATCTGACGACCTTACCTTCAGCTAAGAAAACGTGGCAGCAGTTGCCTCTTGCATGGTAGGATGGATCATGCGGACCTTCAAGACGGAGGAGGAAAACCCCATCTGATGATACCGCTTTTCAAGGCGCTAATATTCTCGCGAGCAGAGTGGATGGCGGATCGTAAGATCTCACAAGATGGGCGACGCTGCCGAGTGAGAAAGTGTTCATATAATCCTCATGGCCCGTACTGAAGAGGTCAGGGGACTAAACCACTGGGAACGACTCAAACCACTGAGACTGTACTCAGTGGTGGAGATGGCCGAAGAATATCAATTGGTTCACTCCTGGTAAATCCTAGAGGGCATAGTCCCCAAGGTATACACTACAATATTTCCCTATTAGCGTGAGCATGGCAGGCACGGCAGACAGGAAAACATTACCCCGAAGGTGCGATAAGCCTAAAACGAGACAACACCTGAACATCCGGGACCCAAGACCACTCAACACATCGCCTGCAGCCGTCAGAAACACTGCGGGGTGGATGTTCGGTGGAGAAATTTTCAGATGGCCCTTGAAGGATATGTACATAGCGTGCCAGACTAGCTCGTCTGTGGTGGTTCCATGGGCCTTGGGGCCGTCCGCGGCTTCCAGCAGTTGGGTCGACCTAAATCATCAGCTTGGACTCAGCCCGAACTGTGGGGGTAGAAGACCTCTGAAGATTACGCCAGGTACACCACCACACAGAAACAAGTCTTGTTTACCTTATGATTTCAGAGTTTGTTACTGTATCGTCTTGCGTCTCAGCTTCCGTTACCCGTTACCTTAATAGTTACCAAGCTCATGCAGTGTCCTCCAGGCGTGACCACGGAGAACCGGCCCAGGGCGCGACAGAGCACACGAGAAACCGACCCAGGACGCAGCAGAAGCCACGGGAAAAACAGAGAGTTAGCCAGGACACGAAGGGTGTGTCCGGTCACGTTACCAGTGTCACAGTCAGCGCGGGGCACACTGTGCTGGTCACTACCGGATATGTAATCGCCCTTACTACACACACACACACACACACACACACACATTATAACACCGTCGTTTGTAAATTCTGAAGGATTTCATTACAGGACACGATTAAAATATTTTGGTGATATAATAATATCTTATTCATATATAAAGAGAAAGGGCTCGCATGAGTTCGAATCCTGGGTGTGGTAGTGGGTCCACACCCAACCCAGGTGTTCATCCTTCCCCCACTCTGGTCGATAAATGAATTCCCGGCTTAGACCAGTGTGTATAATTACATTTATGTAACTACCTGTTTGTGCTGTACAGGCAGGAAGTTTTACACTCATGGGGCCCATCTCTTAAGCATTCTGTACCATCATACAACTCACATCTATGTTTGTTATCAGCATTGACCATGTCCTCAGTCATTTTATTCCATTATCCACCACTCTCATACAATAAAAGTACTTGTTTACATATCATTTAACAAAATTCTTGTTTAGCTTCATTTTATTCCCTCTGGTTGCTCTATCCTTATGTACCTCGAAAAACTGTTCAATCAGTGTCTACGTCATCGTTGTTTTAAGAAATACTGGTTGTGATCAGGTCACCCCTAACTTTTCTCCTACAAGGTAGGCAGATTCAAAGCCTTCAGCCTTTCCCCATAACTACTCAGCTTTCTTAACTTTGGTATAATATCTACGTTGCCCTCCTCTGGACCTCCTCTATTATCTCTTGTACTTCAGGTTATGAACAGCTTTATAAACATTTCCTTATCTAAATACTTGAGAGCTATTTTGATCATTGCCACAAGACTCGCTCTCTGTGTGTGTGTGTGTGTGTGTGTGTGTGTGTGTGTGTGTGTGTGTGTGTGTGTGTGTGCAGGACATGGCAGATATACAGAAGGTTAAGAGACAGGGCGACACAATCTCGTGACACATAATAGTAATCACGCAGTTTAGAATGAGGCGAGTTTAGTGTTGGGAAGAAATGTCCACATTGGCCGAGATGAAAAATGAAAATAGTCAGCAAAATCAACTCAAAAGTCCCAGACTTGTGGGACAAGTGGAGAGAAGAGAGTAGTGTTGGGATGTGAGGGCGAGGCTGGGACTGTAGAGCTGAGGTGAAGGTAGTTTAGGAGATAGAGAGAATTGAGGAGGAGCAGGTGATGTTAGCCATGTGTTGATGCTAATCACTGATCAAACTCGCAGGCACTCAGCCACCTGCCCCCAGTGCTGAGCCATCGTGATTAACTCATAAGTATCGCGTGTCCAACATCATCAACATTTCTATGGTCGGTTCATCTTGGTTTGGGGTGAATGTGGGTTCCACTCTAGTCCTGTTGCCAGCCATATACCCAGCCTCACCAGAGCTCAACGACCAACGTCTTCTTTCTCATCTTCTCGTTTGCTGTCACCTTCGTTCAGACAGCAGGACCAGATGACAGATCATGGACCAGTGTGTCCTCCGCTGTCGTGGGCAACGCGTAAAACAACTTACTGTAATCGACGATGCAACGCAAACGAAAGAACTACAGAGAAATATCTAAAAGGTCATTATTGGAGTTAAGCCCTGACGGGCGGGCCCCCGGGGCAGGAACCAGAGCACAGGGCTGCTCCTACCCAGGCTCCACCTGATTAAATGATAGCCAAGCGTGAGTTCTCCGTGGGCGGGACGGATAAGATAGGTTATCGCAAGAAAGAGTGGCCGTCCGGGTGGCCCCGTCCCCCTTGCCTGACGGGGGCTTTAAACATCGTCTGGCCAGGTTGCAAGGTTGGGGACGTGAGGTCCCCGTGTGATGATGACCGCCTGGCGGACGGTCAGTCAGGCTCCTGCTGCCACCTTATGGCCAACATGTACACTAAACCCTCATGCTGATCTTGCTGCGTCCAGAGGCCCACATCACGCCAAACATGTCACCATGACACAGTCTCTGGCAACGATACACGGCGCCACACCCACTCGTGACCGTACACAAACACAGCACAAACCACAAGTCTGTGTCCATCAAACAGCTCATATAACACAGTAAACCTTAACAAGTAAAACATATAATGACACATTACGTGGGATGTGATAGAGAGGATATTAATGGCGGACCCTGGCAGAGCGATTGTCCTGCATCACAATAAAGTGATTATTAAAATGTCGGTCCTCTACATGCCAGTTCAAGATAACAATAACTAATGACAGTTTGGCCGGACTGGCATTTCCGACGGAAGACTACGTCAGCGCCTCCGTCGTGCGTCATAGACGGGAGGAATAAACCATTGTGATAGAGAGGACCCCCATGATGAAGGGGGCACAAAGGGGGAGGGAAAACGCGGAAGAGCCAGTGTTGAGGAAGTGAGATTGACTGGAGGGGCAAGAGGCAGGGCGTGACAGGTCAGGTCAACTGTGGCTGGAGGGCTCGGGTTCTGCATGTGTGTATGAACCACACCTGCTTGTGCTCACACCACTCGTCACCCAGCCTGCCCGCACTGTGTAGGGGACTGGTACTGAAAATTCATATCCCTGTGTGTAATACAGATGTGGTCCTGAGATGCTGGGTCGTGTTGGCAAGTTATTCAAACCAGAGTTGGGTTGTTATTAAGTAGATTACATTAGGGTAGCTTGCGGCGAGTCTGGGGAAGATGTTCAGAGAGTTCTGTCCCGATAAGATTAGTGTGGACTATCATGCAGGGGTCATGATGGGGCTCAATACGTTCTCCTGCTTCGTCAGGAAGCTATCTATCTCCAGGAGGGGTTAAGGCCTGGAGACTTTGCTATCTCGTGTAGTTCTGCAGTCCTGATGAAATCATAACATGTGATGCTAAAAATCCATCTTAGTTTCTTAAATTTTGCGTGACATGAAGAGTGGGAAACGTCCGCTTTTACTGCCTCAACCAAGAATACGCAGGGCCAGAACCCTCGCAGGTCGCCTGTCTCATTACAGGAGAGAAGTATTTGACACAACGTTAAGATCGCATACCACGTACGACGTGAACTGGCGGCCTACTACAAGCCTCGACACCTCAGGAAAAGTTTTCCCCGGACAGTGTAGAGCAGCGTGAGCAGACCGCTGCAGCAGTACACCTGGCCCGAGATGACGTGGGTAGAAGACGGTGAGTGGATGATGATGATGATGATGATGGGCGACCTGAGCAGGTGTATGGCTATAGACAGGGGTAGGGGTAAAGTCGTAACGTGTACAAGACTCGAACTCTCCTGTAGTTATGTCCTGCAGGAAGGACCAACGCAGGAGAGAACACTTAGGAACCTCCTCAGGTATACAGCTTGCCACATGTGGACCACGAGCTATCCACACACATGACTGCAGGTGTGGCGCACGAGCGGAGGAAAAGGCAACGGACCTTTTGATCACACGTATGGCAGGTGGAATTCAAGGTGCCCTGGTATGCTGGAAAACATGAGGCCTTTGTGGCATGGGAACAGATGGGCCGGCGGCGGATGCGTTTTGTTGAAGACTTGTTGCCCCTGGCACCCGGCCCCCCCATCTCGACATCCCACCTCCAACAGTCCTCCGTCAGAGACTTACTGCCCCGGGCACCCCGCCCCGTCTCGACACCCCACCTCCGACAGTCCCCAGGACGGATATGCGCACATCCTTTCCGACAAACAAAAGCCCTCCAGCTCTCCAGACACACTCTCTCGTCTCCCCTGACACATGTGTCCACTTTCTTTTCAGCAAAAGTGTGTCCTTGCTCCCGCTATCACGCTACTCCTTCCCTCCATCGCACGTCTCCCCGTCTTCCCACAACATGTGTCTCCTTTCTTCTTTAACAGACAAGTTCCCTTCCAGCCCGACCGACCGACTGCCTTCCCATCATCCCCTTCCTTTCCCCAACATGTTTCCTTATGCAGTCCTTACCGTACAAGAACAACAGTTCAGGCGCTGGGGTACTTCAGTAACTACCTGAGCACACCCAGTACTGGTAATACTGGTAACTACAATACCTCAATACAACCAATACTGGTAATACTGGTAACTACAATACCTCAATACAGGTAATACTGGTAACTACAATACCTCAATACAACCAATAATGGTATACTGGTAACTACAATACCTCAATACAACCAATACTGGTAATACTGGTAACTACAATACCTCAATGCAGGTAATACTGGTAACTACAATACCTCAATACAACCAATACTGGTATACTGGTAACTACAATACCTCCTAGTAATACTGGTAACTACAATACCTCAATGCAGGTAATACTGGTAACTACAATACCTCAATACAACCAATACTGGTATACTGGTAACTACAATTCCTCAATACAGGTAATACTGGTAACTACAATACCTCAATACAACCAATACTGGTAATACTGGTAACTACAATACCTCAATACAACCAATACTGGTAATACTGGTAACTACAATAAAGTCACACAAACAGGAGACCTCTACCCAGTAACCGGCGGTAATCACTGACACTGTCTAGGACACGCCTTCCAGTAGCCCAAGACAACCCCCCCATAGTCTACTCCTGACCACAGACAAACTCTAATGCCAACCCCACACAACACAGCCAGACAGGGACTAGAATCCATTACAAAGATATGAATTCAAGCTCGCGGGACGGCCACAAAACTCCATCGTATACAACTGCTGGTGACCAAGGGTGTTAATTCGTAATAAGTAGACGGTGACAGTCTGGTAGCACAGTGTGTACGTCCGAGTGTAATAATATGATGGGAGTCTCACCTTGCTGTGATGCCCCCACCACACACCTGACGTCACTCCTGCCACCTACCTGTAAGGAAAGACACGGTCATCAGTACCTCCCTCCACCACCACCACTGCAGCACATGATTTACACTGTTGTTGCTGAAGGCTGCTACATTTACATTATGAAGGATTTAAGCAACCTGGGAAGTAATGTCAAATTATCACTAAAAAGGCAGAACTAAAAGATTCTTGATATCAAGAGGAGGTTTGCGTTGAACTCTCTGTCAAATGATTTCTTTGCCAACTTAAGGGATTTATCAGTGAAAGATCTGAGGATACTTTAACTTGGATCCATTAGAATATATCTAATCAAACTCATCATCAATAAATTCCGGATTGCATGTACACAGACTGGAATGATGATAATGAATATAGGCACAGACATTGGTGGGTATTCTGTATATGCTAAACTTAAACTTGTTTCCATCCCTGTGGATCAAGCAATCTAAACACGGTAACATCCCATCATTTTCTACTTCCACAGTAAAGTTGATTACAAGATACTAAATTTTTAAGTAATGGGAGAAATGTTTGTAAATTTTTGTTTACTGACCAAACACAAAGAACAACATCTACATACCTAAACCAGACTGCCCTGGAGGGTAAGATATCCCTTAGTAATTTTGTTTCAAGGATTTCCATGTAAAGATTACTCAATACGGTGGAAGAGGGTTACCCAGCACCATACCAAATTTCTCAGCATAATATTCTCTATATAAATACGCACTTTTATACACGATTTTATCAATTCAATAAACACAGAATATGAAACAGGTAAATGATGATGCAAGACATCAACCAAATATTCTAAGAAGTAATCAACTAGAACTTTTGTGAACAAGGATGGAACATCAAAACTTACCAGTTTGAAATCATAATGAACCTGGATATCATTGGAATTTGATATCTTACCCACTCGTGGGCTTAATAAAAGAAACGGACCATCTTGATCATTTATATGTGACTGAGCCTACTGGCCTCACTGTGGGTGGGTCTTGCTGGAAAGTTTGGCTTATGTGTTTGGTGAAGACCAAACGTATATGGTCACGAAGGAGTCGATAATGAAAGTCTTTTGATGAGAGAACCATAAACTTTCACCAACGACTTCAGCTCTTTTTGTTAAAGTGTACTTGAGTATAAAGTATGTTGAATCATCACATAAAAGATCATTTATTTTGGATAGATAAACAAGTTCGAGATCATTTTTGAAACACTTGACAAGCAACATCGACGGAGGGGAAATATGAACCATCGCGAGAAAGGCTGGAGGACCTCAGACCCCCGACCATGAGAAACAGAGACGTGATAATCTAGAAGTGTCAACAAATATAAACTCCTGCATCTAGAAGTGACAACAAATATAAACTCCTGCATCTATAATTATCTCATGGAAAACGTCGTCAGTCTTCACCCACAATATGCTAAGAGAAAATCCAACAAAATATTTTTATTGCGTCCAACGCAAATGAGTTTGAAAGATGATTACATGTACGTACGACCAAGAGGGAATAACAAACACGCATTTATTTCAAAGACAACTTGATATATGGTTGATCTCATTCACAGATGACCTCAACACTGATTACCATGGAATGTGTGGCGGCCGAGGGAAAAAAAAAAAATAATCATGCTTACAAAACACGCTGTGTGAGAGCTGTACGTGCTGACCCTGGAGGTAGGGTGACAGGTGAGATCTCGTACATACCTGGCGTCTCTGGTGCCTCCCTTGTCCTCACCCTCCCTCTGGTAGTGTGGAAGCCATCGTGTCGTGTGTGAGAAGTGTGAATGCAAAAGCTGTGGACTCGCTTAGCCAATCACATCAATGGTCAGAGCGAACCATTAAAATTATAATGACGCAGAAAACTTTATTCACTCCAGCACACTGGAGGACGGAACTGTGTGTGTGTGTGTGTGTGTGTGTGTGTGTGTGTGACAGGCTACGTTACCATGCTGGTGGTTGGGCCACAGGTTACACCATGCGAGTGTAGCCAGTGGTGACTCCCCCCCGCCACCTGTTGCTGGGTAGTGTGCCCTCCCTGCGCTAGCTCGCCTCGTCACCGAGACATACAAGTTTTTATCCATAGCCAGAAATATTGATGTCAGCGGCCACGACGCAGTGACGACCAGACCGTTCTACCAGGTACAACCACAGGTGACCTTCTGGTATTATGGCCCCACACAGAAAATGGGACTGGCATCCAGATATACAGTGTGGTGCAGTGCCTTCTGACGGGAACCCCAGCAGGGGCCACTCACCTCCCGACCTACCTCCACTACTCACGGGTACTTATGGTTTCTTTTTTTCTTCAATAAACCACAGAGTCACTGTCACCCATAATGCAAGATGAGCAGGAAAGAGGCACGCCACTACCCGGTCAACACAAGTACTCTTACACACACACACACACACACACACACACACACACACACACACAAGTAAAGATATAGTACATACATACAAAGTTAAGAGACGGGTCACACACGAAAGTAAATCTGTCTCCCTGTAACATAGCAATAGTGATCACACTACCACAAGGTTCAGGTCTGGGACCATCACTCTTCTCGACCCATGTAAACCACTTGCCAAAAGGATGAACTCGTACCTGAATGTGTTTGCAGGTGAGGCGAATGTCATGATGGAGGTGAAAAGCCAAGGGGGTTGAACCATCTTAGATGAGAACCTAGATAGATTCCGTACTTATTCTGACGAATGGTTGATGGAATTCATGTCATGTAAAGTAATGAGGATAAGTCAAGCGACAGAGGCCTCGATGTGAATATTAACTGACAGAGGGTAAAAAAGCTGCAGGAATCTATGTGTGACAGAGACTTGAGAAACATCATCGCCCCTGACCTGCTGGCTAAGTCCCACCCTAGGAGAATAGTCAAGGAGACCAACTGTTTGTTGGCATTCATTTGAATTACATTTAATTTCATGAATATGAAAAGAATCAGCAAGCCGCCCTACATAACGTCACCACTAGACTATGCTTCTCCAGTTGGGTCGCCGCACCTTCAGCAGGACATAAGAGCTAATAGAGAAGGTCATGAGGAAGGCATCAAAGATGGTACCAAGGCTGAGAGAACTGAACTACAAGGAAAGGTCAGAGGCCTACAGCTTGCCCAAGATGGAAGAGAAAAGAGTGAGGGGGTAAGCTGACCCTAGGGATAAAACAACTTGAGGAAATTACATAAAATTAAACAAGAAACTTGCTAAAATGGATGGAAAGAAATACTTTATTTGTAACGTGTGGTAAATGAATCGAAAAGAATGACTAGGACATGGTGAGTGCAGACAATTTACATACATTTGGGTAGTTGTATGATGGTAGAGAATGTTCCAGAGATGGGGCCACACGAGTGTAACACACTCCCCGTACTGTACAGATAGGAAGTCACTGTTGTAGTCAGTGAAGTGAGTCAGTAGAAGGGTATGGCACTGTTGTGGTCAGCAGAGTGGTATGGCACCGTTGTGGTCAGCAAAGGGGTGTGGCACTGCTGTGGTCAGTAGAGAGGTGTGGCACTGCTGTGGTCAGTAGAGAGGTGTGGCACTGCTGTGGTCAGTAGAGAGGTGTGGCACTGCTGTGGTCAGTAGAGGGGTGTGGCACTGCTGTGGTCAGTAGAGGGGTGTGGCACTGCTGTGGTCAGTAGAGGGGTGTGGCACTGCTGTGGTCAGTAGAGGGGTGTGGCACTGCTGTGGTCAGTAGAGAGGTGTGGCACTGCTGTGGTCAGTAGAGAGGTGTGGCACTGCTGTGGTCAGTAGAGGGGTGTGGCACTGCTGTGGTCAGTAGAGGGGTGTGGCACTGCTGTGGTCAGTAGAGAGGTGTGGCACTGCTGTGGTCAGTAGAGAGGTGTGGCACTGCTGTGGTCAGTAGAGGGGTGTGGCACTGCTGTGGTCAGTAGAGGGGTGTGGCACTATGACCATTTACTCCACTGGTCCGGGGAAAACAGTCGAGATACTAGCTTCAGCAAAGACCAGACTACTACCCTTTACTAGAACAACACAGTGAACCCCAGGTCACACACACACACACACACACGCACCATGTATGGCCATGACATGGCATAATCATAGTAGGTCTCCCGGGAACATAATCAAGCCCCTTCCACACACACACACACACACACACACACTAGCCGTGTACCCAGTGGTACAGGCTGCCTCCACTTACGACAGTGGTCCGTGGTGCCCGGCTGCGGACCAGTAATGCCACTGAGGTAACGCACTCCGCACCCTTCTGCTAACACGTCCATCACAAGCTGAAGATCTGCAACATTCCTCAACACCAGAGTCTACTCTCGAAGTTCCTCCCCAACACCAGAGTCTACTCTCGAAGTTCCTCCCCAACACCAGAGTCTACTCTCGAAGTTCCTCCCCAACACCAGAGTCTACTCTCGAAGTTCCTCCCCAACACCAGAGTCTACTCTCGAAGTTCCTTTTAAAGCCTTGAGTAAATCCTTGACGGCCCCAGTCTCATATATCACCTCTCCCAGCCCCCACCCCCAGCTGGTCCAGCCCCTCCCCTGTCTGATGTGATCCCTCACAGCTGGTCCAGCCCCACCCGTCTGATGTGATCCCCCTCACAACTGGTCCAGCCCCACCCGTCTGATGTGATCCCCCTCACAGTTAGTCCAGCCCCGCCCGTTTGATCTGTCCAAACCCCCCCCCCCCCCCTTCCAACAGCTGGTTCAGCCCCTCCCGTCTGATGTGATCCTACGCCAGCTGGTCCAGCCCCGCCCGTCTCATGTAATCCTATCCCAGATGGCCCAACCCCTGCCCGTCTAATATAATCCCACCCCAGCTGGTCCCTGGGGTGCCATCAAGTGAGCGCGTAATGAAGGCCTTGTCCAAACACTGTAGCTTCCGTTCACTTGGTCAGGAGGAGGAGCCGCCAGGCCCCCAGGAGCAGCGGCGGCTGGAGACGGGGCGGCCGGGATCAAGGCCAGACTGTCCCGAGAAATAATATCAGAGGTGGGAGGGCAGGAGGCTCCCCCAGCAGGAGCCACACTGGGTGCTGGTCTACACACACACATAGGGGAGTGTGGGGCAGGGTGGGGTCAGAAGGGTGAGGTGTACGAGGCCGCCACACCCAGCGTCACACCTGGCTGACGGCGGCAGGTGTGACGCCCACGTGATCCCTTCCCAACATATCACTTGGCGTCACGACTTACCACCTTAACAACACAAGCTGATGATAATCTGTCCAGTAACTACAACCACACCTGCATATAGCTACCATACACCTGCTGCCAGCCATCACCACACACCTGCCACCAGCCATCACCACACACTTGCCACCAACCATCACCACATACCTGTTACCAACAATCACCACACACCTGTTACCAACCATCACCACACACCTGCCACCAACCATCACCACACACACCTGTTACCAACCATCACCACACATCTGCCACCAACCATCACCACACACCTGTCATTAGCCAGATCCACTGCCCGGCCCGCACCAGTCAGTCCAGTGTGCACCTGCCGAGGTGTGCCCCACACTGGAGGTCAGGGGAGGAGGTGGGTGTCCTGGACTGACGGCTGCTAAGACGACCCAATCATGACCCCGGCACAGCTACAGCCTTCCTGCACACTCCCTCCGTCCCCAGGATGACCATAGACCCTGGACAACTACAGACAGCCCCTGAGGCCCATCGTGACCACCATTTTTTAATTAGGTTGTTACGAAGGGAAGAGGAAGAGGTTGCACACTACACGGTACATGTGAGGACTGAAGGCACATACACAGCGTACATGGTGCACGTATTAGTGAAGTGTGGGGGTTGGTTTTTGATGTCTTCATTTCCATTCAGTTTCAACTCGGTGTCCCATAACACAACACTGGATGGGATACCTACCCATGGGAGGTGTGCATACAGCTATTTCTTTTGCCATATATATATTCACCCACCTACACCCCCAGCAGAGTGTGGCTGTGTAGCTCATGACGGTGTCACTCGCTCGTTTACGAAGGAGATGAGGTAAGGCGAGAGGCCCTCGGGTCGTCGTACGTGGCTGGCTTGAGCCCGTCAGGACCCTGAGTCTCCGAGGAGGTGGTCCAGTGGTCCATGGTCGGCGTGATGGCCATGTGTACAGTGTGTGTGTGTGTTTCCCTTGTGTTGTGTACGTTTTGTGTTGCTTCCCTCCCCACCATGTATGGACCAACTGGTTATATTCTTAATTGTTCTTGATGTTGCTCAGTACCCCTGGCCCCGCCACACCGGCCGGATGTACATGATAGTGACACACTTCCCATCTCACTTTCATAAACAATGGTGACAACACATCCACGCCTTCCTCTCATACCAACCACTCACACCCGCAACAACCATCCTAGTACCACAACCATCCTACTACCACAACCACCCTAGTACCACAACCACCCTAGTACCACAATCATCCCCTACCTCAGCCAGCCTTTAACTACAACCAAACCCCACCACTACTACCGCAACGAACCCATAAAAACAACCATCCACCACCACTACTACCACCAGTTACCAGTACCATCTGCCACCACCACCAGTATCACCAGAACTACCAATATCCCCGCCCCACCTACCACCAGAGCTACCAGTACCTCCACCCTACCTACCACCAGAGCTACCAGTACCTCCACCTACCACCAGAGCTACCAGTACCTCCACCCTACCTACCACCAGAGCTACCAGTACCTCCACCTACCACCAGAGCTACCAGTACCTCCACCCTACCTACCACCAGAGCTACCAGTACCTCCACCCTACCTACCACCAGAGCTACCAGTACCTCCACCCTACCTACCACCAGAGCTACCAGTACAGCCGGACCCACCTACCACCACGACCATCAGAGAGAGCTACCACTCCCTCACCCTACCTACCATAACCAAAGCGGAACATTATATAACAGGGAGGCCGGGCTGGCGAGGACGTGGGGAGGGGGAGTGACTCACCTGGTCAACAGTACACACCTGCGCTGCTCCACCTCCCACACCACACATGACTTCACACCTCACCTCTCCTCCTCACCAACACCTCACACAACCCAACGAAATCCACATATACAAATCAGCACCAAAATATCCGTCAAAGCTTGATTCGTAAACAATAAATACGACACATTAATAACGATAATAATAACAATTATTATTATTATTATTATTATTATTATTATTATTATTATTATTATTATTATTATAATTATTATTATTCCTCTTCCATGTTTCGCCTAGAACACTCACCCCCCCTCCCTCTACGATCCCTGAGGCACTCCCCTCCCTCACTATCCCAGAGGCACTCCCCCTCCCTCACTATCCCAGAGGCATTCCCCCTCCCTCACTATCCCAGAGGCACTCCCCCTCCCTCACTATCCCAGAGGCATTCCCCTCCCTCACTATCCCAGAGGCACTCCCCCTCCCTCACTATCCCAGAGGCACTCCCCTCCCTCACTATCCCAGAGGCACTCCCCTCCCTCACTATCCCAGAGGTACTCCCCTCCCTCACTATCCCAGAGGCCCCCCCCTCCCTCACTATCCCAGAGGCACTCCCCTCCCTCACTATCCCAGAGGCACACCCCCTCCCTCACTATCCCAGAGGCACTCCCCCTCCCTCACTATCCCAGAGGCACTCCCCCTCCCTCACTATCCCTTAGGCACTCCCCCTCCCTCACTATCCCAGAGGCACTCCCCTCCCTCACTATCCCAGAGGCACACCCCTCCCTCACTATCCCAGAGGCACTCCCCCTCCCTCACTATCCCAGAGGCACACCCCCTCCCTCACTATCCCAGAGGCACACCCCCTCCCTCACTATCCTAGAGGCACTCCCCCTCCCTCACTATCCCAGAGGCACTCCCCCTCCCTCACTATCCCAGAGGCATTCCCCTCCCTCACTATCCCAGAGGCACTCCTCCTCCCTCACTATCCCAGAGGCACTCCCCTCCTCACTATCCCAGAGGCACTCCCCTCCCTCACTATCCCAGAGGTACTCCCCTCCCTCACTATCCCAGAGGCCCCCCCTCCCTCACTATCCCAGAGGCACTCCCCTCCCTCACTATCCCAGAGGCACACCCCCTCCCTCACTATCCCAGAGGCACTCCCCCTCCCTCACTATCCCTTAGGCACTCCCCCTCCCTCACTAGTCCCAGAGGCACTCCCCCTCCCTCACTATCCCAGAGGCACACCCCCTCCCTCACTATCCCAGAGGCACTCCCCCTCCCTCACTATCCCAGAGGCACACCCCCTCCCTCACTATCCCAGAGGCACACCCCTCCCTCACTATCCCAGAGGCACTCCCCCTCCCTCACTATCCCAGAGGCACACCACCTCCCTCACTATCCCTTAGGCACTCCCCCTCCCCACTATCCCTGAGGCACTTCCCTTCTCTCACTATCCCAGAGGCACTCCCCCTCCGTCACTTTCCCTGAGGCACTCACCTTCACTCCACAATGCCTAGGGCACTCCCCCTCCCCACACACACACAGCCAAGGCACTCCGCCTCCCTCCCTCCCTGGAGGCAAGGCACTCACTCCACCTGCTTCCCTGGAGGCATGACACTCCTCCTCCCTCCCTGGAGGCATGACACTCCTCCCCCATCCCTGGAGGCATGACACTCCTCCCCCATCCCTGGAGGCATGACACTCCTCCTCCCTCCCTGGAGGCATGACACTCCTCCTCCCTCCCTGGAGGCATGACACTCCTCCTCCCTCCCTGGAGGCATGACACTCCTCCTCCCTCCCTGGAGGCATGTGCTGCCAGGCCACATCCCTCCGTCAGGCGTCGGCCCTCGACCACCTGCCACCGCCGCCCGTCAAGTATCACCTCTACAGTCCCGAGCACCGGTTCGATTCCCCAACCCCCACCTACTCACCACCTGAGCATGTGGTTATGGGTCACGGCGGGAGAGAGAGAGAGAGAGAGAGAGAGAGAGAGAGAGAGAGAGAGAGAGAGAGAGAGAGAGAGAGAGAGAGAGAGAGAGAGAGCTTGTCACAGCAGGATAGGCAGTGGTCGTGACGTGAGTGTTCCCCGCCCGGGTGGTGGCGGTGTGGCACAGCCTGGGCCCACCACCACCACCACCTGCTGCTGCTGCTCCTGATGGTGGTGTTGCCTGGGCCATGACGTCACCACGAGTTCCTGAGCCATGCCTGTGGTCAGTCAGTACGGCAGATATTCCCGTGTAGAGGCTGCCTGGCCACCTCCCCGCTGGCACGTTGCATATGTGTATCATGATATATGCATGTACTACCTCCGTCCCCGTCATATATGTGTGTGTATATATATATATATATATATATATATATATATATATATATATATATATATATATATATATATATAACATACAAAGCTCCATCAGCCAGGATCGAACCTGGGACCCCTTGCACAAGGGGTCCCAGGTTCGATCCTGGCTGATGGAGCTTTGTATGTTCTATGAAAGTGCGCGTTCATATACACTTTATTCATATATATATATATATATATATATATATATATATATATATATATATATATATATATATATATATATATATATATATATTAGTTTGTTTCTCGTGTAGGCTGTGGGTCCGCCTGGTGAAGATGTGTGCAGATGGCCAGTGTCTGGAGCCAGACAGGTTATGAGTGTTCACATTGCTGTCATAAGGCCACCAGTGCCGTGGGATGAGTCACGATCGCTTTGTATTTTCTCGTTCGGAAGGCTTACGGGTCCCACCTGCTCAAGATTGACTCGCAAAAACACACTTAGGAAAGCAAACACACGTACATACACACAAATACACACACACAGACACGTATACACCAGACACTAGCATGCACACACACACACACACACACGAACAGAAAGAAGCACACATTCCTTAATCATTTAATATGAAACTTCTACTGCAACCGACGTGAGGAAAGGTTTACAACCAGTTCTGTTAATTATTTTGTTAATAATGAGAAGCTCCTGACAATGACTGCCAGGTCCTCACACCTCACACTACTCCACCAGCCTCATGCCAAGCTCCCAGACCCACTCACAACCATAACATGGGACTGATTCGCCAGTGTTCCGCGGCCACAAGCCACACGTGGTGGCCCATGGTCATCACTGGGGACTAGGTTCAGCAGACCCAGGACCTGACCTGCACCAACCACACACACAACATGACCATCCTCAGGGTGTACTCATTACCATCTCCAGTATCATTACCAGTCATGTTTCTCTGTCAAATAACATCATTAGTATATGATCATCACTCATGACGTCACGAGGGGGGGGGGGTGGATGGTTGAAGCAAGTGAGTAGCGAGGGCAGCGGTCGTGAGTCAGGTGAGGCAGCAGGTAGATGGGCCGCTAACACCACCTCATTATTCACCATGGATAATGTGGCTCTTGAGGGCCTCCCTGACGCACCAGCACACGCACCTCCTGCACACACGTCAGGCGCCACCCCATCCTCCACACATGTCAGATACCATCCCATCCTTCACACACGTCAGGCGCCACCCCATCCTCCACACACGTCAGGTGCCACCCCATCCTCCACACACGTCAGGTGCCACCCCATCCTCCACACACGTCAGGTGCCACCTCATCCTCCACACACGTCAGGCGCCACCCCATCCTCCACACACGTCAGGTGCCACCTCATCCTCCACACACGTCAGGTGCCACCCCATCCCCCACACACATCAGGAACCACTCCATCCTCCACACACGTCAGGTGCCACCTCATCCTCCACACACGTCAGGTGCCACCCCATCCTCCACACACGTCAGGTGCCACCTCATCCTCCACACACGTCAGGCGCCACCCCATCCTCCACACACGTCAGGTGCCACCTCATCCTCCACACACGTCAGGTGCCACCCCATCCTCCACACACATCAGGAACCACTCCATCCTCCACACACGTCAGGTGCCACCTCATCCTCCACACACGTCAGGTACCACCCCATCCTCCACACACATCAGGAACCACTCCATCCTCCACACACGTCAGGTGCCACCCCATCCTCCACACACATCAGGAACCACTCCATCCTCCACACACGTCAGGTGCCACCTCATCCTCCACACACGTCAGGTGCCACCTCATCCTACACACACATCAGGAACCACTCCATCCTCCACACACGTCAGGTGCCACCTCATCCTCCACACACGTCAGGTGCCACCTCATCCTCCACACACGTCAGGTGCCACCTCATCCTCCACACACGTCAGGTGCCACCCCATCCTCCACACACATCAGGAACCACTCCATCCTCCACACACGTCAGGTGCCACCTCATCCTCCACACACCAGGGGAGTCAAGTCACAATGAGAGGAGTGGCCACCTTCAGGTGAGTCATCGTTATCGGCGGTAGTGGCAGGTGGCGTCCCACGTGACGTGTACACAGGTAGGTAGGGTGATGGGGTTCAAAGGAAGTTGTACCACTGGTGGTACACGTACCATACACGAGAGTGTGGACCGTATCACGTTGGTACAGTGTTGCTGGGGTGTAGGGTGAGAGCACGGGGTGTTGCTGGGGGTGTCATGTAAGAGCCTGGGGGTGCCATATGTATATACCCTGCATACTGAACAGTAAGATGACCTTCCATGTGTATATATCGTGCATATTTAACAGTAAGTTGACCTGTCATATGTATATACCCTGCATACTGAACAGTAGGATGACCTGTCATGTGTATATATCGTGCATATTTAACAGTAAGTTGACCTGTCATGTGTATATACCCTGCATATTGAACAGTAAGATGACCTGTCATGTGTATATACCCTGCATACTGAACAGTAAGATGACCTGTCATGTGTATATACCCTGCATACTGAACAGTAAGATGACCTGTCATGTGTATATCCCGTAGATAAAGCTGAGCTGATGGTGAATATTCTTTTTGTTTGTGTTAACGCTTCAGTGGAAGGCACTGCGGTATGTTTGATGAGTGTGTTCCCCAACAGACCATCCACGTGTCTGTACACTGTTCGCTCCTCCACTTCAAGTTCCTTCCCTCACCCCACATCCCTCTTTTGTTTTCATTTTTGGCAGCTTCTCCTTCGGTGTTTCCAGTGGGCAGCTGTTTTTGTCATGAGAAAGCTCAGTGCTCCGTTATGTTCCCTTCTCAGTATTAGTATACGTAGCGTTGACGCCAGGTGGACGGTGACCTCGGAGAAAGTATTTGGGTGAGTGGATGGGTAGCTAGGAGGGTAGTGTGTGGAGGCCATGTGGGTGGGTGGGTCCCTCGGAGGGTAGTATGTGGAAGCCAGGTTGGTGGGTGGGTCCCTCGGAGGGTAGTGTGTGGAGGCAATGTGGGTGGGTGGGTCCCTCGGAGGGTAGTATGTGGAGGCCATGTGGGTGGGTGGGTCCCTCGGAGGGTAGTATGTGGAGGCCATGTGGGTGGGTGGGTCCCTCGGAGGGTAGTATGTGGAGGCCAGGTGGGTGGGTGGGTCCCTCGGAGGGTAGTATGTGGAGGCCATGTGGGTGGGTGGGTCCCTCGGAGGGTAGTATGTGGAGGCCATGTGGGTGGGTGGGTCCCTCGGAGGGTAGTGTGTGGTGGCCATGTGGGTGGGTGGGTCCCTCGGAGGGTAGTGTGTGGAGGCCAGGTGGGTGGGTGGGTCCCTCGGAGGGTAGTATATGGAAGGCAGGTGGGTGGGTGGGTCCCTCGGAGGGGAGTATGTGGAGGCCATGTGGGTGGGTGGGTCCCTCGGAGGGTAGTATGTGGAGGCCATGTGGGTGGGTGGGTCCCTCGGAGGGTAGTATGTGGAGGCCATGTGGGTGGGTGGGTCCCTCGGAGGGTAGTATGTGGAGGCCATGTGGGTGGGTGGGTCCCTCGGAGGGTAGTATGTGGAGGCCATGTGGGTGGGTGGGTCCCTCGGAGGGTAGTATGTGGAGGCCATGTGGGTGGGTGGGTCCCTCGGAGGGTAGTATGTGGAGGCCATGTGGGTGGGTGGGTCCCTCGGAGGGTAGTATGTGGAGGCCATGTGGGTGGGTGGGTCCCTCGGAGGGTAGTATGTGGAGGCCATGTGGGTGGGTGGGTCCCTCGGAGGGTAGCGTGTGGAGGCCATGTGGGTGGGTGGGTCCCTCGGAGGGTAGTGTGTGGAGGCCAGGTGGGTGGGTGGGTCCCTCGGAGGGTAGTATATGGAAGGCAGGTGGGTGGGTGGGTCCCTCGGAGGGGAGTATGTGGAGGCCATGTGGGTGGGTGGGTCCCTCGGAGGGTAGTATGTGGAGGCCATGTGGGTGGGTGGGTCCCTCGGAGGGTAGTATGTGGAGGCCATGTGGGTGGGTGGGTCCCTCGGAGGGTAGTATGTGGAGGCCAGGTGGGTGGGTGGGTCCCTCGGAGGCTAGCATGTGGAGGCCATATGGGTGAGTGGGTACCTCGGGGGGTAGTATGTGGAGGCCATGTGAGTGGGTAGGTCCCTCTGAGGGTAGTATGTGGAGGCCATGTGGGTGGGTGGGTCCCTCGGAGGGTAGTATGTAGAGGCCAGGTGGGTGGGTGGGTCCCTCGGAGGGTAGTATGTGGAAGCCAGGTGGGTGGGTGGGTCCCTGGGAGGGTAGTATGTGGGAAGGGCCAGGTAGGTGGGAGAGGACCTGGGAGCAGGTCAGTAAGGGAAGGATGGTCATGGCCTTGAGTGTGTGTGTGTGTGTGTGTGTGTGACGGGTTGTGTCAGACCCTCACCTACCCTCGCCTGCCGTACTCTGCCCGGCCCAAACTGCCGACCCGGACCCTGCTGCCCTCCTGCAGGATCCGGCTGATACTGGGGCGGATGGGCGCCGCCCGCTGACTCATCCCACAGTCAGCGGTGCTACAGATATAACCCCAGGACGACGGTAATGCTATCGGTGTAGCCAATAATAATAATAATTATAATAATAATAATAATAATAATAATAATAATAATAATAATATAATAATAATAATAATTTACACCAAGATGTATCTCCAGCCTTTGCGAGAAAGCGTCAGGAACGAGCGAACAAAGGCCTCATTTGCATACCTCCACTCTGTAGCTGTCATAATATAATGAATCCTGCGCCTACCATGCACAGCCCAGTACTACGGGCTATCGCAAGGTTCTACCTTGACTGCTTTAAATGCCCGGCCTGGTTCAGCTTACTGACATCAAGTCTTTCCCATATATCACATCGATCGAGATCATTTTATCACGTGCATGCCTCTCACCCTCCTGAATGTTCACATCCCGACACACCAAAAACCTTTACTCCATTCCTCCATCTTCATCTCGTCGTCCCTCCCTCCTCCCCCTACGTCCTCTATACTGTCTCCAGTTCTGGCACACACATCCTCACAGTCAGTCAGTCAGTCCTCCTTCCCTCATCCTCTCCACGTCGTGTTAGCAGCATCCCTGGTCAGCCCTCTCGGTCAGATGGTGCTGACTGCCACACCATTCTCTTTGACAGTACCCTGTGTAGGATCCACCCGCCCTCGCCCGTTACATATTGTTCCTAGACATTTCCGACATGTCTACCCTAACAAAGACACACTCATGAAGCCTGGAGTTTTATTTCACTCTACCATCCAATGCCTCACTTCAGCCCCCAGGGATCCATCTCCTGCCACGTCCATTCTCGGGTATGGGAAAAACCACTCCTCTGTCTGCAGTTCCTCCACATTCAAACCTACACTCAAATCACCCAGGCTTATCCCCACTACTTTAGTTCACGTTAACTTTTAACTTATCCTTTCACACACTCTCTCATACTCAGTCAACAGCTTGTCGAATTCACCTCTGAAATCTGTCACCAAAGCCGCGTCATGTGCAAACACCATTGGATCCTCTCTCTCTCTCTCTCTCTCTCTCTCTCTCTCTCTCTCTCTCTCTCTCTCTCTCTCTCTCTCTCTCTCTCTCTCTCTCTCTCTCTCCAACACACATCACAGACCTGCCTCTCGCTGTAGGACCCTTGCCTTAACCTTCAACACTCCGTCCATACACAAATCAAATAACCCAAGACGCACACTCACCGGCAACCACTCACACTAATACCCTCTTCGGAACCCCCTCCCCTCGTACAAACCTCCTCACTGTATCAAGTAAAGTTCCGTTTACCCACTTCGTAGCAACTTCCTTTGGGCCTTTTCATAATAATAATAATAATAATAATAATAATAATAACTAATAATTATCATTATTATTATCTTTATTATATTTTACAGTACATCCAATCTCACACTAATACAACCAGCGTTTATATATATATATATATATATATATATATATATATATATTTCAGTATTTATACATCCATGTCACGAAAATTCCTGGGCCGACCCCTTGGTTAGGGTGAAGCGGGGGTGGCGGTGGGGTTTTGGTTGGACAACCCCATGGACAACCCCATTTCCACACCAGTTACTACCTACGTCTGTTATCATAATGTCTATGTTTGTCACAGTGAAGAACTAGCAGCTCCTAATAACCGATCTATCTGCTAAATTCATCCTTTTAACCCACAAGTCAATCTGGGTTCTCGTTTGCTTATCTTCACTTCCTTCATCCCTCACCTCAAGATAATGTTGTAAATGATTTATTCCATCGCTTGTGTCGTTCTTCTCTGCACACATTCTGTTGATTTACAATGTTGTTGCTGTCAGCTGTGCATCATCCCTCCCATTCATGTTCATCCTGTGAGCAGCAGCGTAAACAGAGCGTCTGTCAGACCCAAATGATCAGATAATATGTTGACTACAACTGTTCAAAAGTCGATTCATTAGATAAACTCATAATCTTTCGTACGCGAAATTCATCCATACATGCAAATACAGGACACAATCTCAGAAATCTCAAGTATTTTAAAAACAAAAAACGCACTTATACTGTGCCATTAAGATCTGGTAGGGTTCATGTACACCTACCCATTGTGAGTTCCGTTATTTCACAGAGCAAAACCTAGTCATGCTCTAGCGTGTCTCCATATCTCTGGCCACAAACTTTACTGTTTACAAGATTATCTTTCATACGATTATATGCTACAGGTACCTAAAGCCAAGGCATAAACTAGTATGAGGTAATATCTTGAGGTCTACTAATAATATCTGAGGTCTACTAATATTATTGTTACTTTCCCCATACACGTGTTTTGCCTGACGCATTTCATGACGATGGAAAATGTGTTTACTTTCGCCTGTTTACACCAGTATAACAAATACATCTGTTTGTCACTTCTAACTAGTGTTAAGACTTATTGCTAACGTGTCTGAGATGGTCATAATTGGACGGCATAAACCAGGTGTTGTGATGTACGGTATCGCTGGCAGACCCACAGTGTGTCCTCCTCTGTACATACCAACACAAGTATTCTAATACTTCTATATACTGGCCACAGTGATACACTCTTACGCTGGACTGAAATCACTGCCACCCACCACTCTACATCCTCACAGCACGACGATTATTGTATGTTAACGTTTAATATTAATATCTCTTTAATAAACTCAGTATTTCATAATAACCTGTACTGTAGGCCACTTTCCATAGTCCACTGTGATGACATTATCCGATCCTGCTACAGTGTTATCCAGTCTTCTGTGGCATATCATACCATCAGTATACCTAGTATCGTGTACACACTTACTAACGTTATGACATATTTCACTACGTCACCAGTGGGAATGGTAAATAGCAATGGCCTAAGGCAGGACCTTGTGGCCCACCAACAGAGACGGCCACATCTTACCCCCATTTGTGGCACCTGTGTGTGTTGTTTATCAATGTACCAAGCCTAGTCATAACGGAGAGTCTGGTGCTCGAGGTTACCCAGCGAGTTAAATGTCACTTCTCACTTTAAAGGATTCCACATTTCCTTGCTCGTGGAAGTAGCGCAGAGCCTTGGGCTTCAGGAGCCTGTATGAAGATATCCTGGCCAACACGAGGACTCTTCTTCAGTAAATGATCTAAGGAGCAGTTAGACATCAATTAATAATTACTATACTTTAAACCAGTTCAGGATGTCTCCCTGAACATCATGTCCCTTGATCATGATCAGTTTCCCGTAAGTTAACATATGAAAAGCCACTACAATCCAGATAAACAAAACACCATCCTGACTATGAACACTGGATCTATTACTAGATGGACGACATCACACAGAACCACACCAGCCCAGTGAACACTACTTGTCACATTGATGTGGTCATACGTGAAGAGACGAATGATAACCAAACACAGGCGGAGGAGACCAGGAGGTGACTGACCACAGGCAGACGTGATGATGATCCCCGGCAAGACAACGACCGTTGGTGAACACGGTGGAGGAGTAGCAGGCGGAGGAGCAGCAGCAGGAGGAGGAGGAGGAGGAGGAGGCTGACGGGAAGGTAATTGCTGAAAGGTCGAAGTTTGCAGACACTGCGGTGAGGGAATACGCTCAGGAAATACCTGCCGAGGGGCAGTGGAGGCTGCAGCCTCCGCGGGGGAACCTTGCTCCTGCTTCAGGAAGGGAAACACCTGTCCTCCAGGGGAAGGTAAACACCTGTCCTCCAGGGGAAGGTAAACACCTGTCCTCCAGGGGAAGGTAAACACCTGTCCTCCAAGAGAAGGTAAACACCTGTCCTGCAGGGGAAGGTAAACACCTGTCCTCCAGGGGAAGGTAAACACCTGTCCTGCATGGGAAGGTAAACACCTGTCCTCCAAGGGAAGGTAAAGACCTGTCCTGCAGGGGAAGGTAAAGACCTGTCCTGCAGGGGAAGGTAAACACCTGTCCTCCAGGGGAAGGTAAACACCTGTCCTGCAGGGGAAGGTAAACACCTGTCCTCCAGGGGAAGGTATGGTTCGTACCTCGGAGAACGTGAGGATCATCACTGCAGGAAAGAGTATCTCGAGCAGCACTGTTAGGCTCATCATGTGGCGAGGACACTTGGGCACATAACTCTCGCATATTGTGGTGGGAAGGACAGAAAACTGGCCAGGCCAACACTAACAGGAATATCTTTAACTGGACACACAAGACCACCCAGCGAAGTCATGGGATCAGCACTTGACTCCTGGCTAACTAACCTGTACACAATGATAAAGAATCAGAAAACTTGCTTCCCTGCGCAACAAGGGATCGTCCACCAAAACAGTCACAGGTGGACAGAGGGAACTGAAAACTCTATAACAATCTTCTGTCCACTTGGTAACAAGAAAGGTAGTTAACATCCCCCGTATATACCTACATACGGGGACGTAAACACATCGAAATTCCTTTACTCGTGGTTTACTGAATGACTCTCATACGTCACTGAAAGTCACTCAAAAGTTACACGAACCACATTGAGTTCTGTGTGTGACGAAATACAAGTTATACAGGTAATGCAGTAGGAGAGGAACATGTGCAGGAGTTCAATCGTACGTTATAAACCCTCTCATAACCTCTGGCCTCAATTCCAGTAATGATGTAGAGGTAATGTTGACTGTCACGAGTCATAAGCTAAAGCTGGTGATGGCGTTAATGTCACCAGATGAAAGACCACAAGAATTCGAAGGACAAATAAGATATTTACAGAATCCTGACAAGACTATCTGACGTTACCATCTCAGGCATACTGCATTATGATGACACTGTCACTGGAGTACAAACACACTGCTGGACAGACCACCCGTCATCATCGAGGTAAATTCAGCAAATTCAGCTTCAATATTTAGCGAACAGTGTAGGAGAGCGTAATACAGTGACCAGTCTGTAATACAATGGGAATCACTTCTTCGAGACTAAATACAGTGTGTGTATGTGTGTTTGTTTTTATGTATGTATGTATGTGTGTTTTTATGTGTGTAAGCGTGTATGTTTGTTTTTGTCAGTGTGTGTGTGTGTGTGTGTGTGTGTGTGTGTGTACGAAATGTTTGTGTACCAAAGCACATGCAAGAGACACACTGCAGTGTGGAGGAGGTTCACATCAGAAGGAGGAAGACGTTCGCTGTGTGAGGCGGAAACGCGAGTTGTGCTGACCTTGGAAAGCCACAGCCAACACGGCAGACAGCTGTACCTGGCAGATGAACTGGAAGGCGCACACCTTACAATACAATGATGCAATATACCCAAAGAAAAAACTAAGGAGTCATAAAAGTGAGATAGAAAAAAAAACTAAACAATATACTCTTAATTATATGTAAGACACACATCACCGTGGTCGAGCTTCACATAACAGAAGCGGACAGTTACACAGTAAACGAGTGGGATATCGTCGTAAGACCCAATGCGAATCAGTGTTCAGTGAGCCAAGAATGACCCACAAGATGAACGATCCACACACGATCCTGGCAACCACCAAGATGATGATTACACAGCAGATTCCCTCAGCAAGCGGCAAGAGAGCTTGGAAAGGGCGAGCGAGAGCAGAGCAGACCCGTGCGTGCACTCTGCTCCACGACCGCACACAACACAGCTGGAGTCCTCCTTCTCAGGATATACCTCAACATTCTCTGGAAAACAGCCTGGGCTCTGGCATCCTTCCAGAAGGTCTGAAACTGGCTGACACCGACACACACTCAACAAGGGACGAAGTCGAGCAATCCAGTCAAGCCACTGACAACAGCACTAGTGACGTCATCGTCGCTCATCATCACAAGCAGCGAGTCTCAGTATTCAACTTGACCCGGCTCATTGGAATGAAATAACCTGCATAACCCAGGACAACGTGGCTCCAGGATTCCATCACGTGCCTCGCTCAAACGCTTGATCACGGAGAACAAGATGGCAGAGGAGATGAACGAGACAGAAAAGCTTGATCACGGAGACAAGATGGCAGAGGAGATGAACGAGACAGAAGATGATGGTGTGACGACTTGCGCAGAATTTGTAAAAAGCCTTCGTTCAACGTGACCTTGGTGTCGCACGTCATAAAAAACGTATAATAACTTTGATTGGAAGATTTGGGAGACGTAAAATAACATTTTCATAAATCAAAACACGATATAAATCATGCTATTTCCAACACCTCTAAGGTAAACAGCTGTTCCCTGAAACGCTGAGCTTACATTCTTACCTTTCCTCGTTCTCATTGTTGACGCTGACGCATAGAAGAGCCACAGTGTCATATCTTTATTATTAGACGATACGGAAATAACGGTGAAAAACTTCATCACAAGACGTTAAGCAATTTTCAGCATTCATAACGCAAGAAGTCCACCAGGAAACAACATCCTTACCAACGATGTAAAGTTCCATCTACTCAGTTATGAGGTAATAATCAAGGAAATAAAATGCACTGCAGGATAATACCCCATCAAAGTGGACGCCATCATACGACGAAAGAACGAGGAGAAAAGACGTGGGAGTTATAATGTACGAGGACCGTACCTTCCAACGAACACAAGAGAGCTTCAGCTGCCTCTTTCATAAAGCTGACAGGCTTTCATAAAGCTGACAGGTTATATTAGACGGACTTCAGGAAGGATAAGCCATTGGTGAAGATCACAAGGGACTCTACTAATGTGTCACACACACAATACTGCTGTGTCAACATCATCAACTTTCAGGATAAGCGAAACTTGCAGAGGATGAGTGGGAGGATGTCCCACAACCACACTCACAATCAACCATCTACCTACAAGGCATTGAGTGAAAACACTGAGATCATACATCATGGTCGACATACAGGACAGGTATATCATACAGGACAGGTATATCATACATAACCCCCACTTGGGAAGGGCACAGTTTTTCCAACTCCACCTCATAACAATTTTTCGAACGACTCGAAAGATGCGGTGACTACCAAAACCAGTACAGTCACAAGCCGCACTGAACCACATACGTGAAAACACTTGTAAAAACATCCGGGCCCCCTCCGTGGCTGTTCAACGTACTGCGTTCAACCATCGTAAATACCATGGGACCACATAGTGATAAGAATTACGGGCGGCCGGGATCAGCCTCGGTAAAATGTTTATCAGCGTAGAGGGGATGTAGTGGTTATGTAAGCCCTGCGGTCCGCGGCCTCCAACAGCCTGGTCGACCAGCTAGCCAGGCAACAAAGCAGAGCAGCCCACAGCTGCTGAGCTACAAGGGCTACAACTCCAACACCGACGTAAGGGGAATTAATTCCTCTGGATGGGCGACATAAGACACGAGATGATGATGATCGGTTTATTGTGTCGTTTATGAGATAATGACACTTGACCAACGTCCTGGTGAAGGCCATCATTCTTACAGACAAGTTCAAAGTTCAAACATCGACCTGGAATTCTTAAAACTTACCGGGTCGAACGTGTTACAGGAGGGAGGAGGGAGGTTTGTATGTCATGGTTGTCTGTATCGTAAGTGTTCACGTTTCGTACACCAGGTATTTCAGGGCACGGACAACTCCTGTACAATCTACGGGTCACGTTTGCATGTGGTAAGGCTCGGGGTCGTCCAGCACGCTGCTGCCTCTTTCCTAAACCCTTGACCACCTGATGATGATGACCTGGCCTCAACCTGACCACTGAGGGGTCAGGTCAAATGTCCCACCGTCATGCTTCACACCGTCGTCCTTAAGAGGTTCAAAAATAGAGGTTGAAATATCTGTTTATCTACGTCAGTGTATGTGTACATTCCACAGTCTTAATACAGGAGTGGAAGGGTCAGATTCGCGTGTCCGTCCCGAGGGGGTAGCGCGGGCTACGCCCCTGGTGGTACTGGTCAACAGTACTACGGCTATCTGGTCAAGGTTTACTTGAGTATACCCTCAGGTCAAGGTTAACTAGGGTATACTCAGTGGTCAAGGTTAACTTGGGTATACCCACTGGTCAAGAGGTTAACTAGGGTATACTCAGTGGTCAAGGTTAACTTGGGTATACCCACTGGTCAAGAGGTTAACTAGGGTATACTCACTGGTCAAGGTTAAATAGGGTTTATCCACTGGTCAAAGCTCACTAGGGTATACTTACTGGTCAAGGTTAACTAGGGTATACTTACTGGTCAAGGCTCACTAGGGTATACCTACTGGTCAAGGTTAACTAGGGTTTACCCAATGGTCAAGGCTCACTAGGGTATACCTACTGGTCAAGGTTAAGTAGGGTATACCTACTTCAAGGTTAACTAGGGTCAATCACAGGTCAAGGTCAGAGAGGGGTCAAGACACCTTAACCCCAGACCCACCCACCATCTGGAAGATTTCCGGGTGAGTGACGTACACGAGGCACGCGCTGGTGAGTCAGCTGGACCCACGTGTGGCTGGCTGGTGAGTCACGACGCCCATCGTACACACACACAGGATGGTGGCGGGAGGGTGTCATATTGTTCTCCCTGACTCATGATGCTGAGAGGGGCAGGAGTGGTGGGCGGAGGGGAGGGGGGAGCGGGCTTGGGGGATGGGTTTTAAGCGGGGGGGATGATGAGGGGGAGCCACAGGATGGGTACTGGGCTGGGGAGGAGCCTCGGGATGGGTGCTGGGCTGGGGAGGAGCCTCGGGATGGGTGCTGGGCTGAGGAGGAGCCTCGGGATGGGTGCTGGGCTGGGGAGGAGCCTCGGGATGGGTGCTGGGCTGGGGAGGAGCCTCGGGATGGGTGCTGGACGGAAGTGGGACGCCTCAGGGAGGTGAGCAGGTGGGGAGAAAGCCTGAGGGTGGGTGATGCGCGAGAGGGGAGCCTTGTGGTAGGTTGTGGGTGGGGAGCCTGGACTTGGTTGTGAGGCGGGGGAGAGGGAGGGAGTGAAGACCATAGCTCACCAGGTGTGGCCTGGACCGGGCCCGTACCTCTGGCCAGACGCGCCGCCCCTCCTGACAAGAGAGCACCACACCACAAGCTCCTCCACCATCACCACCTGCAGCAGCAGCAATAGTACACCGTGGGTACAGCAGCAGTGCCTTGTGCCGCCCTCACCTGGCCTGGCCGCACCTTACCCAGCCCCTCCTTCCTCTCTCTCCCTCTCCCGTCCTTCACTTCCGAATTCCAGCCGCTCCCTCCGCCTGTGTCAACCCCCCTCCCTCCTTCCCCAGCCGCTCCCTCCGCCTGTGTCAACCCCCCCCCTCCCCCACCTTCCCCAGCCGCTCCCTCCCCTCCCCTCTCCCCAGCTGTCCACCACAAGCCCGTGAATGAGTCAGTGGTCTACAACCGCAGAAAGTCATTCACTAGTAACGCCCTACCTCGTTCCTGGGTCACCTCTTAAAACTACATCAGGTACAGTGTGTGTGTGTGTGTGTGTGTGTGTGTGTGTGTGTGTGTGTGTGTCCACTCCTTAACTGTCCACTTTAGAAACTGTTTTTGTTTTTGTGCCCCGCCAATAACTATTCTTGTGCCAGTCACACTAATATAAACACATTCATCTCCGAGGAACGACTCGTTTTGCTGGACCATCAGGTGGGATCCTAAAGATGTACTTGGGGGCTAACTAGTGTTGCAGATAATCGTGGGTGTAGTGGGACCAGTGAGTGCCTGGCCACAACCCTCCCGCTACACTGACGACAAACATCCTTGTGTATTAGTGAGTGAGAGGGTCAGTCCCAGCAGTCACCCGCCAATACGAGGTGTTACCTCACTTGCTGACACACCTCACCAACACCACTGTACACACGCACCTAAACCACCAGTAAACAACACCACTCCGTCACCGGCACCGTCCTCACGGTACACAACTACATAAGTACTGATGCCACGATACTGACGCACAAAAAACACAGCGAAGATACGACAACCATGAAAAACGCTGAGTATATGATCATGAGGCACCGGGAGAATGAGTATATGATCATGAGACACCAAGACAATGAGTATATGATCATGAGGCACCAAGATAATGAGTATATGTTCATGAGGCACCATACTACTGTGTATTCTCTCATAAATACATCTATTTTAATGGCGCTTCCCCCTCCTGCAGTCCCTTCTGAACGTAAACAGTGGCATCTCAACAAAGCTGATTGGAATATCTTACGAAAATTCTTTTCTAACTTTTCTAAGGAAGGGTGAATTACTGTCTCTCGTGTAGTGATGCTTCTGTACCCCCCAAACGCATAGCGGAGGTTATTGTTGCGGGAATCGAAGCATTTATCCCCTTTTTCCTCCAAGACGACCTCTCCTTCCAATCCATGGTTCAAACCGTCCCTGTTCTGAGGCCATTCGGGCAAGGGTTTGGACATATCGGGCTTGGAGAAACACTCCTTCCTCTGGCTCCCATTCACCCATTATCAGTGCCCGTCATGATTGCAAGCACGTTATCCGTCAGACAAAGCGTTCCATTATTCGAAGGAAGTGTGATAACCTCTCCTCGTCATCTACTGATAGGTCTCCCTGGTCGTTAGCTAAGGGCATCGCTAACAAATTCTGTCGCTTCACTTATCTGGTTCTGGCGTTACTAAAGCTATGTCCCTCCCGCAGACAAAGCAACTCTGGTTCCCGTTTTTCCTCTAACTCCACCTTGGATGAGTCTAACATTCCTTCAACCTCTGATTCTCTTACTAATCTAGTGTCCGTCCTCGTAATCTCTATTCGAACTGTCCGAAAAGCGCTTCTCTCTTTGGACACAAGCAAGGCTTTAGGGGTCCCGATGGCATCCATCCCCGTGGACTGAAAGAGTGTGCCTCTGAACCTGCACCTGTGCTTGCTCGTCTGTTCCGTTTCTGTTTAATAGCCATAACTTTTCCTTCTCGGAAGCACGCGTTAGTACATCCCATCCCTAAGAAGGGTGACTGGTCTAACCCCTCTAACTATCGTCCTGTGGCTTTGACATCCACCATTTCCAAAGTGTATGTATCCCTCCTCGACTTCCAAATCCTCAGACGACTTGAATCTCACAGTCTTCTTTCCGTTCATCTGTTTGGTTTTCGTGTCCACTGGTGATGTTCTTTCCTACCTAACTAATGTCAGGTCATCATCCCTGAAAGATTTTGGAGCATCCTATGTCGTTGCCCTTGACATACTCAAAAGCTTTTGACATGGTGTGGCATCGGGGTCTCATCTCCGAACTCCCCTCCTCTGGCCTCCCTCCCTCGCTCTACTCATATCTGGCTTCCTCTATGGCCGATCTAACTCCATGCTCGTTGAGGGATCTCTCTCTCCACCCTTTATCTATCATCATCGGTGTCCCTCAAGATTCGGTCATGTCTTACATACTTTTTCTCCTTATGAACGATTTCCCTTCATACATAACCAAATGCACTCAGACGCAGATGAGTCGGCACTGCATTCATCCACATCCTTCAGTTCTGTTCCTTCTTCTCTCACTTGAGCTGCATCTCTTCTCGACACAACTTCCTTAATAAACTCAGACTAAGACAGGATATCTCAGTGGGGTGGACGAAATCTGGTTCAGTTTATTGCCTTCAGGATCCAGTTTCTGTCCATCTCTCTATCGAAAATTCCTCACAACTTTCGATTCTCCTTCGACGGTTCTGTAATTTCATCTAATGACTCCATAAACATCCTTAACATCACTGTAACATCCACTACTTCTTGGAAACCCATTATGTAAATAGGAAAGTCTGCCTCTTAAGAAACTGGGAATCCTATTTAGATGTCGAAGTTCATTTCTTCTGAACAGTTGCTCCGTTTATACAAAGGATTGACCCGTCCTTGTGTGGAGCACTGCTCTCACATCTGGGGTGGTCCTAGCTCTGCATCCTTGCTTGACAAAGTCGAGTCGAAAGCGGTCCGAGTCCTAGACTGTCCGTCCTCCAAGGATAACTTTCCCAACTTGTCCGGCTTACCCTATGCCACGATGTTGGTTCACTTTCCCCTCTCATTCAGGAATTACTTGGTTCTTGCTTCCGAGAGCTGGCTTCTGGTGTGCCCCACACCACTCGCTAGACCACGCCATCCTCGGCAAGCTGCTGTGCCACATTATTACTGTAGGCCGTTTTTATAATTGTTTCTTTCCCTACACCTGGAAGCTTTGGAACTCTCTTATCTTTTCATGTCTTTCCCAACAACTATGACCTGACACATTCTAGAAGACAGGTTTTTTTTACTTCCTCCAAAATTCCTAAATATTTTCCCTTGTCTCTTCTTTTTCCCGTTCATTAACCTCATTGTATTTCAAATAAGGCCTGGCCTGGATGTGAACGAAAAAATATATTCATGATGAGGCGCTTAAAACCGTGTATATGATAAGGAGGCTCCTTACCACTGTGTATATGATCGTGAGGCTCCTTACCACTATGTATATGACCATGAGGCACAGCACCACTGTGTATATGATCATGAGGCTCCGTACCACTGTGTATATGACCATGAGGCACAGCACCACTTTGTATATGATCGTGAGGCTCCTTACCACTATGTATATGACCATGAGGCACAGCACCACTGTGTATATGATCATGAGGCTCCGTACCACTGTGTATATGATCATGAGGCTCAGTACCGCTGTGTATACGATCATGAGTCTCCTTACCACTGTGCATATGATTATGAGGTACTGTACCACTGTATATATGAGCATTAGGCACAGTTCCACTGTGCATATGATCATGAGGCACCGCAACACTGTGTATATGATCATAAGGGATAGTGCTAATGTGTATATGATCATGTGGTACCATGTCACTGAGTATATGACGAGGGAGAGTGCCACTATGTATATGACAACGAGGCAGAGTGCCACTGTATATATGATAACGAGGCAGAGTGCCACTGTATATATGACAACGAGGCAGAGTGCCACTGTATATATAACAACGAGGCAGAGTGCCACTGTATATATAACAACGAGGCAGAGTGCCACTGTATATATGACAACGAGGCAGAGTGCCACTGTATATATAACAACGAGGCAGAGTGCCACTGTATATATGACAACGAGGCAGAGTGCCAGTGTGTATATTACAGGAAGCATGAGGACGTGGGTGTTTGTATACAAGGTGGAGGCGTGTGGGCCTGGTAGTCCGAGAAACATACCTGGTCCATGATTCACCAGGTGAGGACATCACTGTAGGAGTCAGCCAGGACTCTTGCCTTGTACGGCTGTACATCCACTATCTCCTCCTCCACCCTATGGTGGATCGGCTCCCTTTGCTCGTGAGAGTATACTTTTGAATTCTGAATTTCACCCTCATACCCAGCCACACAACCCACCTCAGCCAACACAGCAGCCACACAACCCACCCCAGCCAACGCAGCAGCCACACAACCCACCCCACCCAACACAGCAGCCACACAACCCACACCACCCAACGCAGCAGCCACACAACCCACCCCAGCCAACACAGCAGCCACACAACCCACCCCAGCCAACGCAGCAGCCACACAACCCACCCCAGCCAACGCAGCCGTCACACAACCCACCCCACCCAACACAGCAGCCACACAACCCATCCCAGCCAACGCAGCAGCTACACAACCCACCCCAGCCAACACAGCAGCCACACAACCCACCCCAGCCAACGCAGCAGCCACACAACCCACCCCAGCCAACACAGCAGCTACACAACCCACCCCACCCAACACAGCAGCCACACAACACACCCCAGCCAACGCAGCAGCCACACAACCCATCCCAGCCAACGCAGCAGCCACACAACCCACCCCAGCCAACACAGCAGCCACACAACCCATCCCAGCCAACGCAGCAGCTACACAACCCACCCCAGCCAACACAGCAGCCACACAACCCACCCCAGCCAACACAGCAGCCACACAACCCACCCCAGCCAACACAGCAGCCACACAACCCACCCCACCCAACACAGCAGCCACACAACACACCCCAGCCAACACGGCAGCCACACAACCCACCCCACCCAACACAGCAGCCACACAACCCACCCCACCTAACACAGCAGCCACACAACCCACCCCAGCCAACACAGCAGCCACACAACCCACCCCAGCAACGCAGCAGCCACACAACCCACCCCACCCAACACAGCAGCCACACAACCCACCCCACCCAACACAGCAGCCACACAACCCACCCCAGCCAACGCAGCAGCCACACAACCCACCCCACCCAACACAGCAGCCACACAACCCACCCCACCCAACGCAGCAGCCACACAACCCACCCCACCCAACGCAGCAGCCACACAACCCACCCCACCCAACACAGCAGCCACACAACCCACCCCACCCAACACAGCAGCCACACAACCCACCCCACCCAACACAGCAGCCACACAACCCACCCCAGCCAACACAGCAGCCACACAACACACCCCAGCCAACGCAGCAGCTACACAGATCATGGGATGCCTAACATACCCACCTGATCATGATGCCCATGGTAGAAAAGCGTCACTATGAACAAGAGGTTGGCCATACGCGGGAGGATGTGCATGCCAGGAGGGAGGTGGAGTCTATCCTGCCACTTCCCCGAGGAGGGAGGACACGCAACCCCAGCAAGAGTGAACGTCCGGTGATGGAAACATACATACCACTGAGTGTACCCAATCATCTCACCGGAACACACACACACACACACACACACACACACACACACACACACACACACACACACACACACACACACGTCTTTCAGAAACACGTCAGAGACCATCTGGTGGAGAGAGCCTACCACAGCACAGGCACGACCACACCATACTTACAGCACACCGCCTCAAGCGTTCCAGGAGACCCGACTACTGCTATCATCCCCCACTATCCCCACACACACACATGGTCAGGAACATCCCCCCACACACACATGGTCAGGAACATCCCCCCACACACACATGGTCAGGAACATCCCCCCACACACACATGGTCAGGAACATCCCCCCACACACATGGTCAGGAACATCCCCCCACACACACATGGTCAGGAACATCCCCCCCACACACACATGGTCAGGAACATCCCCCCCACACACACATGGTCAGGAACATCCCCCCACACACACATGGTCAGGAACATCCCCCCACACACACCTGGTCCGGAACTTCCCCCCCACACACACATGGTCAGGAACATCCCCCCACACACACATGGTCAGGAACATCCCCCCCCACACACACATGGTCAGGAACATCCCCCCCACACACATGGTCAGGAATATCCCCCCACACACATGGTCAGGAACATCCCCCCCCACACACATGGTCAGGAACATCCCCCCACACACATGGTCAGGAACATCCCCCTACACACATGGTCAGGAACATCCCCCCACACACACATGGTCAGGAACATCCCCCCTACACACATGGTCAGGAACATCCCCCCCACACACATGGTCAGGAATATCCCCCCCCACACACACATGGTCAGGAACATCCCCCCACACACATGGTCAGGAACATCCCCCCACACACACGTGGTCAGGAACATCCCCCCTACACACATGGTCAGGAACATCCCCCCCCCCCCCACACACATGGTCAGGAACATCCCCCCACACACATGGTCAGGAATATCCCCCCCCCCCACACACATGGTCAGGAACATCCCCCCACACACACATGGTCAGGAACATCCCCCCTACACACATGGTCAGGAACATCCCACCCCACACACATGGTCAGGAATATCCCCCCCACACACGTGGTCAGGAACATCCCCCCACACACATGGTCAGGAACATCCCCCCTACACACATGGTCAGGAACATCCCCCCACACACACATGGTCAGGAACATCCCCCCCACACACATGGTCAGGAACATCCCCCCACACACACATGGTCAGGAACATCCCCCCACACACACATGGTCAGGAACATCCCCCCCACACACACATGGTCAGGAACATCCCCCCCACACACATGGTCAGGAATATCCCCCTACACACATGGTCAGGAACATCCCCCCACACACACATGGTCAGGAACATCCCCCCACACACACATGGTCAGGAACATCCCCCCACACACACATAGTCAGGAACATCCCCCTACACACATGGTCCGGAACATCCCCACACACACGTGGTCAGGAACATCCCCCCCACACACGTGGTCAGGAATATCCCCCCTACACACATGGTCAGGAACATCCCCCCACACACACATGGTCAGGAACATCCCCCCACACACACATGGTCAGGAATATCCCCCCTACACACATGGTCAGGAACATTCCCCCACACACACATGGTCAGGAACATCCCCCCACACACACATGGTCAGGAACATCCCCCCCCACACACATGGTCAGGAACATCCCCCCCCACACACATGGTCAGGAACATCCCCCCTACACACATGGTCAGGAACATCCCCCACACACACATGGTCAGGAACATCCCCCCACACACACGTGGTCAGGAACATCCCCCCACACACGTGGTCAGGAATATCCCCCCTACACACATGGTCAGGAACATCCCCCCACACACACATGGTCAGGAACATTCCCCCTACACACATGGTCAGGAACATCCCCCCACACACACATGGTCAGGAACATCCCCCCCCACACACATGGTCAGGAACATCCCCCCACACACACATGGTCAGGAACATCCCCCCCACACACATGGTCAGGAACATCCCCTCACATACATGGTCAGGAACATCCCCCACACACACATGGTCAGGAACATCCCCCCCACACACATGGTCAGGAACATCCCCCCACACACACATGGTCAGGAACATCACCCCCACACACACATGGTCAGGAACATCCCCCCACACACACATGGTCAGGAACATCCCCCCCACACACATGGTCAGGAACATCCCCCCACCCACACATGGTCAGGAACATCCCCCCACACACACATGGTCAGGAACATCCCCCCACACACACATGGTCAGGAACATCCCCCCCACCCCCACACAAGACAGGTATGGGCAAAAGAGGTACTACACACAAGCATCGTGCAGGGGCCTGGCCCCAGGGTAATGGAGGCACGACCAGGGGACCCGGACAGGCGGCTATCATGAAAAATGCATCCACAGCCGTAACTTGACACCGACCCGGCAACTGCACCTCTCCTGCTCCTCCTGCTAATATAACAACCACACACACACACACACACACACACACACACACACACACTACAGGAAAACTACGACAGAGTGAGGGCGGGGGTGAGGTAAGGAGTGTGCTCTCATGAAACTATTCATTACGATAAGGCGGCCACGAGAGATCCGGCTAGAATCAACAGTGTTATCATAAGGCAGGCACGGGAGGTGGTCTGTGTGCCTGGCCATCCTCAACCACTCTCATCCTTATACACCATAACCTTACGGGCCAAACACACGTCCAGGGGCCCTCACATTACCCCCCCGGCGGCGGCGACAGCGTTATCAGCCGAAGATCCATTCCTGGTGGACACAGCCAACCTGGGCTCCACCCACCCACAAGTACATCAGGCAACCTCTGAAAAATATCGGCAGCCAGTGTGTGTGTCGGGCCGGCGGGGCTGCACGACACCATTCACCAGTGATCTGCTGACACAGTACTGGGGGTGTTCCCCACCAGCATGGTCTGTACATCACTATGAAACTCCCCTCTACCTCCCACCTCCTCCTCGATAACCTTCCATCAACCATGCAACATTCGCCTCTATGACACGTGACACCAGAATGGATTTTCCTACAGGCCGCCCACGCCTCACACACCCCGCCCGCCCCCCAGCAACTATATTGGCCGGGACACCGTGAAGGATCGTGAGTAAACCTCAGGTTGATACATGACCTTGTGAGGCAAGAGTCTCATGTTGGTGAGGAACTTCCCCCGACTCGATCAACATAAATCTTGCGGCCACTTACATGAGAGAGGTTAGGCAAAATATTCATGTATTCAACCAGTCAGGAAATAATGACCACTAAAGACTCAGGCCAAGCCCGAAACCCCACACGAAGGTCAACAGTGTTAACCCTTTCATCAACATACCAATGGTCCAGGCCAGGCAGCAGCAGCAGGAGCAGCAGCAGAAGCCTACGTACAAGCATACCGCCTCAGGTCCCCGACCTAACCTACCAGCAGCGTGAGGGTCAAGTGTTGTCCTCACAAGGTTCACTAACACGGCCTTATCATACAGTCTCCAGGCCTCAAGTGCTCCACCAACACCTTCCAGCCACCACACATTACTCTATTCACTTTGGCCCTTCACACACGGGCGTTAATGTGAGAGGACCAGGGCAACACCACGCCCTCCGCCGCCCCACACACACACACGCCAGGGTAGAGTGGTGGTGCACGGGGAGGAGCAGGACCGGTGCAAAAGGAACAGGAAGATGGAGAAATGGAACGCAAGGGGAAGGTGAAGGACGGATCGAGGAAGGCCAGAGCAAACCACCGTGCGAATCTTGAAATAGGCTCGACCTCAGTACTCCCTCCCGCGGGGAAAACTAGTGTGCAACACCGACATCGAAGCTGGAATCTGATGGCAATCCAACCAATGTGTCATCCTTTATATATATATATATATATATATATATATATATATATATATATATATATATATATATATTTTTATTTTTATTATACTTTGTCGCTGTCTCCCGCGTTTGCGAGGTAGCGCAAGGAAACAGACGAAAGAAATGGCCCAACCCCCCCCCCCCCCCACACACACATGTCAGGAACATCCCCCACAACACACATGGTCAGAACATCCCCCCTACACACATGTCAGGAACATTCCCCCACACACACATGGTCAGAACATCCCCCCACATACATGGTCAGGAACAATCCCCCCACACACACATGGTAGGAACATCCCCCCACACACTATGGTCAGGAACATCCCCCCACACACTCATGGTCAGGAACATCCCCCCACACACAAGGTCAGGAACATCCCCCCTCACACACATGGTCAGGAATATCCCCCCCACACACATGGTCAGAACATCCCCCCTACACACATGGTTCAGGAACATCCCCCCACCACACACATGGTCAGGAATATCCCCCCCACACACTCATGGTCAGGAACATCCCCTCACATACATGGTCAGGAACATCCCCCACACACACATGTCCAGGAACATCCCCCCACACACACATTGTCAGGAACATCCCCCCAACACACACATGGTCAGGAATATCCCCCCTACACACATGGTCAGGAATATCCCCCCTACACACATGGTCAGAACATCCCCCCCACACCACACATGGTCAGGAACTTCCCCCCACACACACATGTCCAGGAACATCCCCCCCACACACACATGTCCAGGAACATCCCCCCCCACACACACATGGTTCAGGAACATCCCCCCACATACATGGTCAGGAACATCCCCCCTACACACATGGTTCAGGAACATCCCCCCACACACATGGTTCAGGAACATCCCCCCACACACATGGTTCAGGAACATCCCCCCCCCCCACACACATGTCAGAACATCCCCCCTACACACATGGTTCAGGAACATCCCCCCACACACATGGTCCAGGAACATCCCCCCACATACATGGTCAGGAACATCCCCCCACACACCATGGTCAGGAACATCACCCCCACACACATGGACAGGAACATCCCCCCTACACCACATGGTCAGGAACATTCCCCCACACACACATGTCCAGGAACATCCCCCCAACACACACATGGTCAGGAACTTCCCCCCACACACACATGTCAGAACATCCCCCCACACACGTGTCAGGAACATCCCCCCAACACACATGGTCAGACATCCCCCCACACACTATGGTCAGGAACATCCCCCCACACACATGGTCAGGAACTTCCCCCCACACACACATTGTCAGGAACATCCCCCCTACAACACATGGTCAGAACATCCCCCCCACAACACATGGTCAGGAATATCCCCCCTACACACATGGTCAGGAATATCCCCCCTACACACATGGTCAGGAATATCCCCCCTACACACATGGTCAGGAATATCCCCCCCACACACATGTCAGAACATCCCCCCTACACACATGGTTCAGGAACATCCCCCCTACACACATGGTCAGGAACATCCCCCACACACATGGTCAGGACATCCCCCCACACAACATGGTCAGGAACATCCCCCTACACACATGGTCAGAACATCCCCCCTACACACATGGTTCAGGAACATCCCCCCACACACACAATGGTCAGGAACATCCCCCCTACACACATGGTCAGGACATCCCCCCACACACATGGCAGGAACATCCCCCCACACACAATGGTCAGGAACATCCCCCACACACACATGGTCAAGGAACATCCCCCCACACACATGACAGGAACATCCCCCCAACACACACATGGTCAGGAACATCCCCCCACACACATGGTCAGGAATATCCCCCCCACACACACACATGGTCCAGGAACATCCCCCCACACAACACATGGTCAGGAACATCCCCCCACACACACGTGGTCAGGAACATCCCCTCACATACATGGTCAGGAACATCCCCCTACACACATGGTCAGACATCCCCCCACACACATGGCAGGAACATCCCCCCACACACACACACACACCACACACACACACACATGTCAGGAACATTCCCCCACACACACAAGGTCAGGAACATCCCCCCACCACACACATGGTCAAGGAACATCCCCCCACACACACACATGGTCAGGACATCCCCCCACACACATGGCAGGAACATCCCCCCAACACACACATGGTCAGAACATCCCCCCACACACAATGGTCAGGAACATCCCCCACACACATGGTCAGAACATCCCCCCACACACATGGCAGGAACATCCCCCCTACACCACATGGTCAGGAACATCCCCCCACACACACAAGGTCAGGAACATCCCCCCACACACACATGGTCCAGGAACATCCCCCCACACACACACATGGTCCAGGAACATCCCCCCCACACACACATGTCCAGGAACATCCCCCCACACACACATGTCCAGGAACATCCCCCCACACACACATGTCCAGGAACATCCCCCCACACACACATGGTCCAGGAACATCCCCCCACACACATGGCAGGAACATCCCCCCTACACCACATGGTCAGGAACATCCCCCCTACACCACATGGTCAGGAATATCCCCCCTACACACATGGTCAGGAACTTCCCCCCACACACATGTCAGAACATCCCCCCTACACACACACACAAAAAAAAAATGTTAAGGGTGAAAAACAATACGGAATCAAGTAAAGAACGAGAGGGCAAACCGTCGCCACAGGCAGCTGATCCAACTGTGTATCATTATGAAATGTCATGCAAAACGTGTGGGGAGAGAACAACAAGATAGCACTGGACTACACGATACTTGCTTCATGAAGGCTTGCCTCTAGGTAGGTAGGAAGGTTCTACTGGAAGCTTGGATTATTAGCGTCTAGCACGGGATTATTAGCGTCTAGCACGGGATTATTAGCGTCTAGCATAGGATTGTTAGCGTCTAGCACGGGATTATTAGCGTCTAGCACGGGATTATTAGCGTCTAGCAAGGGATCGTTCACCACATGAGCGTAGCGTGGGCAGGGATACCACTATGGGATTAAACCAAACCATTCAGAGATAAGTGTAAACAAGCTGAGGAAATGCCAGTGTACCTTAGAGCTGAGGGTAAAAGATTCCTGCAGTCTTGTGACTGTGTCCACTTTGATAATCCAGTATATGAGACAATTACGATATGGAAATATGACATTATTGTAACCACTCAAATATGCAACGTGATCCAATTATCTGGCCAATGGAATGAGACAATTACGATATGGAAATATGACATTATTGTAACCACTCAAATATGCAACGTGATCCAATTGTCTGGCCAATGGAATGTGACAAAAAAACCGTACGCGCCTCTTTAATCCTTCGTGCTGCCAACCGTTCATGAAATGAGCATCGCCGGCAACAATAAATTAGCCGCTGTTAAGCAGCGGCAAAAATAAACTGCAAAAAGTGAAGCCGGGAAGAAATGCCGACGGGGAATGGGAGACGTGAATGCCAGAGATAAGGGTAGGGACAATGAACGCCACAAAAGATGAAAATTGGGACAAGGAACGTTAGAGAAGATAAAGGATGGGACAAGGAACGTTACAGAAGATAAAGGAAGGGACAAGGAACGTTAGAGAAGATAAAGGAAGGGACAAGGAACGTTACAGAAGATAAAGGAAGGGACAAGGAACGTTAGAGAAGATAAAGGAAGGGACAAGGAACGTTACAGAAGATAAAGGAAGGGACAAGGAACGTTAGAGGAGATAAAGGAAGGGACAAGGAACGTTACAGAAGATAAAGGAAAGAACAATGAACGTTAGAGAAGATAAAGGAAAGAACAACGAACGTTAGAGAAGATAAAGGAAGGGACAAGGAACGTTACAGAAGATAAAGGAAGGGACAACGAACGTTACAGAAGATAAAGGAAGGGACAAGGAACGTTACAGAAGATAAAGGAAGGGACAAGGAACGTTACAGAAGATAAAGGAAAGAACAACGAACGTTAGAGAAGATAAAGGAAAGGACAAGGGACGTTAGAGGAGATAAAGGAAGGGACAAGGAACGTTAGAGGAGATAAAGGAAGGGAGATGCAAGGGTGTGTATAATGAGAGGCCAGGGAGGGTGCGGAGGGTCGTAAGGGAGGGTGACAGGGAGAGGTCAAGAAGGCCGTGGAGGAAGAGGTCAGGGAGGGTAGGGAGGAGAGGCCAGGGAGGGTGTGGAGAAGGAGGTGGCAAGGGAGGGTATGGAGAGGGAGAGGCTAGGGAAGTTGTGAAGGAGAGGCAAGGAAGGGTGTGGAGAGGGAGAGGCTAGGGAAGTTGTGAAGGAGAGGCAAGGAAGGGTGTGGAGAGGGAGAGGCTAGGGAGGGTGTGGAGAAGGTGAGATCCCGGTGGGTGTTGAGGAGACTAGGGAGGGTATGCAGAAGGAGAGTCCAGAAAAGGTGTGGTGGGAAGTAAGGGTAAGGGAGAGGCACAGAGGGTTGTGCAGAGTGAGGAGAGGCTTAGGACGGGGAGACGGGGAGAGGGAGAAGCCAGGGAGGGTGAGGAGAGGGAGAAGCCAGGGAGGGTGAGGAGAGGGCAAGGACAAGGCGGCGCCGGGCCGTAAAAGGCCATGTGTCTAAGCTGGCCTGAACCCGTCTGGTGACGACCCCACCAGCAGCCCACCGTGACACAGCCCACTACGACCAGCTCATCTGTGACACCACCGCAAGTCAACTTGGACCAGCCCACTCGTAATATCACCAGCAGCCCACCAGTGACACCACCACCAGCTCACCAGGACCAGCCCACCGTAAAGGTATGGGCAGACTACCCGTGCCACCACCAACAGCCCATCAGTATCAGCCCACCTGTGCCACCACTGGCAGCTCATGACAGCCAGCTCACCCGTGCCACCACTACCACCACCAGCTAAGCCATGCCACCACCAGCAGTTCACCAGGACCAGACCACCTGTGTCACCAGCAGCAACCCACCAAGACCAACCCATCCCTTCGACCACCAACAGACCACCCGTGATGCCACTAGCGCTGCACGAGGACCAGCTACTGGTGGTCTCACGGCCCCCAGAGGTCCTCGCACACCAGAGCCCCTCACACACCAATGTCCTCACACACCAGAGGTCCTCACCACACCAGAGGTCCTCACACACCAGAGTCCTCATCGAACAAAGGGGTCCTCAACTCACCATAGTTAGGTCAACCACCAACATCGCCTCATCAGCAACTGGTGACCACCATATACAGCCAACAGAGCATCACCTGGTTAACATCACATACACCCAACACACAGTCACCAAGCCATTACTACAATCAGTCTCCACCATCGCCACGTTAATAGATACATCCATCATACCATCACCAGGTTAATACTACACAACACCTCTACCATCACCAGGTTAATACTACACAACACCTCCACCATCACCAAGGTCAGCACCATATACCAGCAGCTCAATACACGTGACAGGAACATGAGAAGTCAATACACGTGACAGGAACATGAGAAGTCAAAAACATAAAACTGAGGACAATAATATATCAACTCTTAGTTCGTTTAGTTGATGAGCAAGAACCATCCCACTTCAGCCTGTGGCTTAACTGACTAGGTACACCTGTGTACGCGGGGCAAGGAGGGAGGAGCATGCGCTAACCAGGGAACACCAGACACAAGGAATGACGACGAGTGGGGAACATATACCTGGGACGCCGACCACCGACCAGGTCAGGTCAGTGACAAGGACGGCAGCGAGGTAGAAGAGATGATGACGGGAAGCCCAACACACACGTACACCCAAGATGGGAAGCCAACGAGAGAACAACAGCAAGAACAACACCCAAGCCAGGGATTCGGTGAGAACATAAGCGGATTAACCGACACTTACCATGAAGAACAGCCCGCCTGGTCTGCACTACCGCTTACAATGACTCGCCCCTCCGCAACTCACCTGGAACAAAAGCACGACACATTACTACTCATTATTCACATTCAGAATTTCATGTTCAGCACGAGAAAAAAAAAATCCCATTCAGGAGTACAAGAAATACGATAATAAACGTAGCTTATGTGAAAAGTTTGTCTATGGTCCAAACCCTACAGGCAACCGTCAGTGTTGGAAAGGCGTCAATCAGACGCAGGCAGGTGGCCTGACCACACACACCCAGAACATACGTACATGCACAAACACTCCCTCACCCTGAGCTACCAGCGACGAATATCGTCCACCTGGACCCTCGTTCCAACATGATGTAGAACAGTCATGCATCCACACGCGTACGTAAGAAGTCCATCTATTTCTGAATGGTTTTAAACCACCTACCATCCATTTTGAGGATACCAATATATCCTGTGAACCAAGTTGCCCGGGATTTCCATTATGGATTTGTAAGTCTGTGTCGAAATGTTCCCTGTCATTTATTGGGTCTACTACTGGGATACGTCGGGGGATCATAGCCTTATCTGCATGATGTTTATATTGATAATGCACACATTATTCTTGGTGGTCACAATATTCAACATTTCACAGAAAACCTTCGTGAAACAACGTAAGTTCTGCTGACGGTGCAGTGCTGTCCGCCAGCCACCGCTGCAAAAGCTTCCCCAACACTTGAGCAACAGGTGCCACGCGTCTCTACCTGAGTCAGCACTGTATCATGTGTAAATAACACACGCCACAGTCTCTACTAGTAATTGCATTTCTAAGACAGGGTTCTCGCTGCTACCCAGGTCCCTCCCAGAGGCTCCTGCAGCCCGGGGCTGCTCTGTTTCCAGTAGCATGGAAACGATGACTCCTTAAGCGTGAGAAGTTCTTTAATGAGACTGTACCCCAAGTCATACGTCCTCGTCAGAAGTAACATCCCACTTACGTTGACCTCATTCACTAGATGTGCGTTTTCGTTTCCCGCCAGTTAAGGGATACCCTCCACCAACGTTACCATATTGATACACACAATGATTCTGAGTTAGAATCATCATCACAGTGTAACAAACCCGCCACCCCTGGACGCACGTAGACACGCACATAAAACTACATGGAGGTGAGGAGCATTGTGGAGGGCCACTACACACATGAGCCAGGCAATGTTAGTACATGACCTGGTGAAGCGTGTCAACGGTAGGTCTACCCACACTGATGTTCGAAGGGTGAGTGAGCAACACTTGCATACTCCAGGTAAGAGTGAGTACAGACCACAGGGGTCAGGGATGGTGTGCTACACAAAAGGTTAATTTAGTATGATTTGGTGGGCAGATGGTTACACACAGCGGCAGCTGGTTCCCAGGAGACTATTGCAGCTGGTGAGGAGCACCATGTTAGGCACGGATTCCTACACCACCTTGATAAGGTCAGGACCACAACTTCACCTGCTGTACTACCGTCATGGCTCCACCTTAGTTCTGTTCCGTCACAGTACGGTAGTCTGGGCGAGGCAAGACGTCTGGCGTCGGCCTTGCTCAACCAGTCCCTCTCTCAGAAGGTCGAGTCATCACTCTGAACTCGAGACGTAGTGACTGGGGTGTGGCAACCAACCTAACCTAGCCTGGGGACATGACCACACCATGTTGTCGTAGGCAACATACACCACCCCCCTCAGTCCCTCACACCCAGTTCTACCCTGGCCGGCGAGACTGCAATCACTGCACGCACCCGTCACTGCAATACGGAAGGACTGCATGTTTCCACCCTCCATGGCCACCTTTCTGAATGACTGCAGCAGTCATGGCAGGGTGACTGCAGTGTTCTCTACCCTAACCCTACCTTGTATTGATTTTGGAACTCTGCTCGTTTCATGCTCCAGGATTTTGGTCTGGAGGACTGCCTCCGGGGCTGTGGATAGTATTGCTCATTTCCGGTCTTTCACGATAACTAGGGATGATTAATGAGTGTGGACAGGGGCCCCGGATATCCAGTACTTCCCATTACCGAGTCTCATCCGTCTGCGCGCTCGAAAAGGCGAATGACATGTGTCAGTGTCAACACTGCGGGTGTTGGAAAGATGAGCGTGGCTGAGATTACGATCGGTCCACACTGTCTAGGTCGACTCCTTCACCTGCCTTGAGAGAGGTGGTGCTGGTCCACAATACCCTGGCGGGATACGAGATCCTACACAATATTGCCGTAATGATGAGATCACAGCGTCCTTATGTTCAATACACTCCTGTAAATACCATTGGTGTCGTCTTGCTATGATCACTACAATGTGAACATTATTGCTGTATCATTTACGTCACTCGTCTTGCCGAAACAAGTTCGATCCACCTACTATCAACGGACGCCATGCTAGGATTTCCTCAACTTACTAGAACGACTACATTCATTGAAAGAAGGCCACCACACTGTGCCTAGCAGCTGTGTAGTTGGCGGCTTACGATAACTTATGATCACGCCCAGATCACTGTAGTCTTGCTGAGGGTACCACAGTAATACATAATTTGTTGCAACCACTACAGACCGGTCAGGACCACTACAGTCTGGCCAGGGCCACAACAGTCTGGCCAGGACCACTACAGTCTGGCCAGGACCACTAGAGCCTGGCCAGGACCACTAGAGCCTGGCCAGGACCACTGCAGTCTGTCTGGCTAGGATCACAACAGTCGATGGCAGTGTATGCCGACCACACCTAACAACCACCCACCGTCCCACAACACCAGTAAGGCCATCAGTAGGACGGCCATAACGACCCAGTCTAGAGTAAGAGTGAGGCCACCCACACAGCAGGAGGCAGGCGACAACGTCAGCCCTGATACACACGAGGCGACCGTAGCAAAGTCAATAACAAGACGCTACCCACACAATCTGTCACACACACACACACACACACACACACACACACACACACACACACACACACTTCTTTTTACCTATTCAAACATGAACATTTGCGGCAGTGCGACTATCATATATAATTCTCCGGCGCCGATCAGGAGCGGCGCCACCGGTCGAGAGAGGTTGGCCGGGTCCCAGGGTCCACTTGACCGCCATCATGGGACTGGGATCCACCCCACTTCCATAGCTACAGCTTCGACACCTGCCTGCTTCTTCTGCTCCGATCCGTTTCTGCAACATTCTTGGTCTTCTAAGCTTCCCTCTGTTGAACACCGTCTGGTTATCTCCTCCTCACATCTTTTCCTTCTCTCTGAAACCCAAGTGTCCAAGGCTGCCTCTTCCCCTGCACTGTCGCGTCTCCAACTGTAATCTCTATCATCCATTCCGCCCCAAGTGTGGACTTGGTGTCGACTGGTGTATACAAACACCTTCTGCTCGCCTTGTGGATCCTGTGTCCCCGGACTTTGATGCCACCCAAAGCCTTTAACTGTGAACAAGTTTTCGTTCGACAGTTTGAATTCCTGCCGGGGAGCTGCGCTCTCCTCACGTCCACACACTGACATCCTCTAAGCTGGGATTTCAATATACATCACAAGGATTGGCTAGGCTCTAACCACGACGATCCTGGTGGAGCCATGGCCGTCTCTCTCTCTCTCTCTCTCTCTCTCTCTCTCTCTCTCTCTCTCTCTCTCTCTCTCTCTCTCTCTCTCTCTCGTACCGCCAACTTCAGCCCTTCTGGAAGAGCCCGGTGGTTATCCCTGGGATGGGTACAACTTCTCTGGTCTTTCCCTCTTCACATAACCTTTCTTCCTTGAAGAGTCAGATTCACAGACACTTGCGGAGCTTTGGTTGATTCCTCTCTTATTCTCTTCATATTTTCTTTCCCCCCCCCCCAAAGACGACTTTGATGTTTGGCCCATAAAACGTCGGTCACCGTTAAAGAAAAAGAAAACAAAAGGGAGAAGGTGCAGTGTCACAGTACCATCTTTACCCGGTCATCCAGGCAACACACCGCCATATACACCCACTCCTTGGCTAACCTGACATGGCCTCCACACGTCGGGCCACCTCCTGTCCCCGGGGGCTCTAGAACAGTCTGTCTCATATGGTGTGTCCCGAGCGGGTTTCCAAGAGGAGTCAGCTATGGAGTCCTCGTCATGTCTGTGTGAACATTTCACTTCATATTTTCTTTACCGTTGTAGAAGTTAACGTGTGGGGGGCAGATATGACTCCCCTCCCCTTCGTGCCTCTGTCTGTTTACATCTGTAGGGACGGTGGGGAGGTCGCGGTGAACAAAGGCCCGGACGCGGGGGTCGCCTGGCAAAATCCGGCTGAAAAACATTGCTTGTCGACCATTCTTCCCAGGCCGTGCACATGCAAGCCGCCCCTCTGGCAGGTGTGCCTGGGTCAGTAGTTGCCCAGCTGCAGTACAGGTGTTCGTGACTCCACACACACACACACACACACACCTGCACAACTTCATGTACATACCTACCCACTTAGGAACACACGTGGGAACTTATATACTGTGCAGCTCCTCCAGGGGTGAGGGGCGGGAGGATAACGGAGACATAATAAGCAAAAAGGACATTTTTTTTCTTACGTATAATACAGATGACAGGTGACCAGTTGCCCTCATAATGAGTGGTGGTCTTCGGCACCTGAGGGGGTCTGCAGCTACTATACTATACAGGCCGGAGCTCTCCACATCCACACCCACCACCAACCTGCAACCCACACACGTGATGGCAGCGGATAATACACACCGTCCACGTGCCTCAATTACAACATGAAGACTCCGTAACGTTGGTCATAGCGGCAGCCATGACCACAAATTGGTTCAGCAGACACAGTAGTGTTCTGCTGGTTCAGCAGACACAGTAGTGTTCTGCTGGTTCAGCAGACACAGTAGTGTTGTACTTGTTCAGCAGACACAGTTGTGTTCTGCTGGTTCAGCAGACACAGTTGTGTTCTGCTGGTTCAGCAGACACAGTAGTGTTCTGCTGGTTCAGCAGACACAGTAGTGTTCTGCTGGTTCAGCAGACACAGTAGTGTTCAGCAGTGTAACCCCGCACCATGCTCGGGGCCACGTAGAGGATAAAGTCGCTGGCCATCACCACCTCCGTTATGTTGGTGTGGTGACGATGACGGAACACCTGACTCACACCTCACCTTCCACCACCACAGCAACAACACTTGTCCCGTTCCTCACCATACCGCCACCACACTTGTCCCGTTCCTCACCATACCGCCACCACACTTGTCCCGTTCCTCACCATACCGCCACCACACTTGTCCCGTTCCTCACCATACCATCACCACACTTGTCCCGTTCTTCTTCACACCAGCAGCGTAAAAGTTCGAAACAAATATAAAAGCTACGTCATAGTCTGAAGATGTATTGTTATTCGTATATATATATATATATATATATATATATATATATATATATATATATATATATATATATATATATATATATAGATGTGTGTGTGTGTGTGTTACTGGACAAGTGGAGATTACCTTGAGCCAGGCTGCATCATTGTTAATGGACGAAAGGGGATTACCGGAGTACTTTTTCCATGGATATGTGTTACTTCCCTGCTCCTGAATGGAGTGCAAACTCTGAACTGCATGAGCCCTGTGCAGACTATCACAGGACTGTGTATTGATAATATAAAAGAGACGTATATGAGATGGCCGGGGTTAAGGTGTTCAGTTTCAGCTGCCATGTAGATAAAAAAAAAACCTAAAACTCAAATCTGTTCAGATCCTGGCGAGTGTGAGAGCGTGGCCAGCAGGAGGCAGCTGTCGAGCCGAGCAGGTGGAGTTTGGGTTCCTCAAGAGACAGTGTCTTCCCGCCGGGGGCAAGATCCACCTCCTGCAGCGGCCGTCGAGCACACACACACACACACACACACACACACACACACACACACACACACACACACACACAACCCTCCAGGCAGCGGCACGTCATGTATGTACACCAGATATACTGGAATGTGTACAGAGAATAAAAATATACATATCTGCGGCCTTTGGCTGGTGTCACTGAACACTCTTGTCGGTAAGATGTAGCCAGTCATCCCCGCCACCGGCATAACCATTACCGAGTCCAGACCATGAGCGTCGTGCAGGGGAGGACAATATGGCGTAGTGTGGAGGTGGGTGGGTGGTGGTACCTCGCCTGGTTGCTGGCCCGTAACCTACATCTTGTACGTTGGTGTGGCGGGAGCGTTAACGGTGCTGGGGGTGTGACTCTACTGCTTTCCCTCTCAACAGTTTACGCTTCAGGAAAATGTGATACGTTCGACCTGGCGGCGGTTAGCAGAGGCAGAGGGCGTGAGGCATGGCGGCATCCACCCACACACGGGGGTGAGGAGAGAGAGAGAGAGAGAGAGAGAGAGAGAGAGAGAGAGAGAGAGAGAGAGAGAGAGAGAGAGAGAGAGAGCCACGCCTCCCGCAGCACACCCGACCACTCCAGCCTCACATTAACTGCCTGACCTCATGACGGCCTTGGCCGCCGTGTCTCTGGTGTGCACCAAGGGTGCCGCTCTGTCTGTTGCATCTGTGTACCCGAGATTGTGCCGCTGCAGGATATCACATGCGCACCAAGGATGCCGACGGTCCCGCCAAGCTTATTAATGAGATTCGTATCTTCGGTGGGTCGTGGGGGCACAGCACGTCATGGCCAGCTACACGTCTATATAAGATGATGTTAGGGCCAGTATGAGGCTTGACTCAGGTAGTGTGGCCCGGGGCCCCTGGCATCACGGGTGTGAACCACGACCCCTCCCTGCTTGTGTAACTTCCATCTGTGGTCACAAGAATTTTAAGTGAGTTGAGATGCTTCTCCATTATAAACAAACACTGGTTCATTCATGGAATCAATTTTGGCCGTGAGGGCGTCTAGTAGCCTGAGTGTTTGCTGGGCGAGTGTGAAGGTGGAGTGCCTCGTTTGTTAGTGTAGCAAGGTTGTTGCCTCCCCCCAACGATAACGGAGACTCCGGTTACCCGCAAATCTCCCTCCCTCCCTCAGTCCGTACCATTCACTCCCGCCACGCCACGTCTCACCCCAGCCAAGTTATCTCGCGCCTTCATTCTTTATGCTTATATATGTGTGTGTCTGTGTGTGTGTGTGTGTGTGTGTGTGTGTTACCGGACTCCGCCTGCTCGAGGTTACTACCACAAGGAAAATGTTACCTAGGACAAGGCTGTGTCACTGGGAGTACAGTCTCGTCCAAGAACTTCTCACAACTATAGAATCTACATTTCCCTGCTACTAATGAAGGACGATTGGACTAAAAATACATAACACTGTCAATACGGACAGCATACAGAAGTTGTTTGTATGATAAAAAAAAAAATGTCCCAAGAGATGAGGTTCTACGAATGTAAAACTCCATCCCCGTACAATACAAAGATCTTAACCAACAGACCACTTTTTTCCCCCCTGGACAATACACAACGTGGTAGGTGGCAGGTGCTGCCCCTGGACACACACAACGTGGTAGGTGGCAGGTGCTGCCCCTGGACACACACAACGTGGTAGGTGGCAGGTGCTGCCCCTGGACACACACAACGTGGTAGGTGGCAGGTGCTGTCCCTGGACACACACAACGAGGGTCTTGTTACAACAACAACAACAGGTCTAGTGTAACATCTCGGCTCCCACAGCCACACGCTCCCCATCTTGCACTTATTTTTCATTTTTCCTCCCACCGTTTTACTTGTATTTCTTTACACATTTGTCTAAATGTTTACCTGATGTAGTATTCTGATGGTACGACAGTAGCTTGACCTCCACTATCTGATTCCCTTTCGTGGTAATGTGGGAAGATAATACAAATACGTGAAATATGCCAGGGCGATAGAGAAGTGAATTGTGTCTTAACCAGTAGTGACGCACCACCCGACCAACCACTACGTCCCACACAGTGTGCAGCGTTGACACCTCAAGGATTGCCGGCTGACTCCGTCTCCTTTCCTTCCATACTTAGACCGTGGAAAGCTTGGCTTCTGATGTTTTCACACACATCAAATACGTCTTTTACGAGGCGGGTTCGTCTTAACTACACGACTAGGTGACTTTTTTTTCAAACTAGCTGAATTTCCACAGGGCACCAGTGCCCATGTTCCCTGCCGTTAGTTTACCAATGAAATAATAATAATAATAATAATAATAATAATAATAATAATAATAATATTAATAATAATAATAATGATAAAGTACGGATGGGCTAGACGTAGTGGGCAGTGGACGTGGTCAGTGGCAGCCTGAATTTCCAGAGGTGGGGCGGGAGCGGCGCGTGGCGGAGGCTGGCATGCGGCAAACCTGGCGGCAGCGGTACGCCTCCCCAGGCGCCTCACCTACACACACCACCTACATCCATCATAACGTTACACCTCCATCCATCAAAACGTTACACCTCTGTCCATCATAACATTACACCTCCATCCATCAAAACATTACACCTCCATCTATCAAAACGTTACACTTCCATCCGCCAAAACGTTACACCTCCATCTATCAAAACGTTACACCTCCATCCATCATAACATTACACCTCCATCTATCAAAACGTTACACTTCCATCCACCAAAACGTTACACTTCCATCCACCAAAACCTTACATATCATGAAGAATAAGTCGTAGATTTTAAAACTTTTTTTTTTTATAGATCTGATATGCGTACCACTATCACAGTTGTGGCAGGCAAAAGCCAAAGCCAGTAATAAGACAAGAGACGCGAATATACATAACAAGTTGGTGGAAACAATATGATAAAGGAAGGATGAACGAGGAGAAAGTAAAGACAGAGTGAGATGGGCCAAAGAGGTGTGTGTGTGAGAGAGAGAGAGAGAGAGAGAGAGAGAGAGAGAGAGAGAGAGAGAGAGAGAGAGAGAGAGAGAGAGAGAGAATGTTGGTGTACTACAGAAGTAAGGCCCGGCTTCTCCTCGCCCGCCATCCAACACTTCACTCCTCACGCCTGTGTTGTCTGAAAATCCTCATCTGTTTCTCGGTGTGAAGGACTGCTGACCCTAACACTGTTGCCACCAGTTTGTCTTCGTCACAATAACATCAGTCTATGGCTCCTACTAAATGCTACTACCACTATTGTTGCTGCTGCTGCTGCTAATAATAATAATAATAATAATAATAATAATAATAATAATAATAATAATATATAAATAATTATACAAATTCATTTGTAATGGTATACAGGAGAAACACCAAGCCGTAGACAGTACTGAATTTTAGTACAGCATGACACCAACACACGACACAACATAATAACGTCTACAAGACCAACTAACCAACCATTACACCACAATACATAAGAAGTACTTCACAAATATTTGAGCAAAACAATCTTCACTTCCTACACACACACACACACACACACACACAAGCCTAGTCACACTGACGGAAGCGTAAAACAAATGGCGCTCGTGCGAACCTTCACAAACGCCAAGTGCAACAGAATTCGTGGATTTAAAGGAAAAAAAAATCCTTAGGAGGAGTTCAGCATGTTGTTACGGTGGTGACGCGTAAAAATATCCCTCACATAATCCTGCCATGCGGGTCAAACTGGTTTGTGACGCGTCCAGACCCCTTATGGAAGTCGTTCGTGTTGTTGCTGCAGTCATTACTGTCATTACCACTACTACTTGTTTACATCCCGTGTGTGTGTGTGTGTGTATGTACTGTCATGGATCCTGGATGCTTACAGTGTGCCCCAGTGTCAGGCGAAATGACTTAGGCGAAATAGGTGACCTGCCGTAAAGCGTGGTATATATTTAGCGTGATAAGGTTATTTTAGGGAACCTAGCCATGTATAGACAGGCCAACTTAACCCAACCCAAGCCTAATGCGCACAGTCCGTCCATACGCAAACGTACTTGCCTCTCCCTCGTAATATATTCCACGATGCACGAGGGTGGCTGGGTGAGCCTGCACGAGAGTGCCGCTCCTCGCCCCTCTCTGCCCAGGATGGGTTTTTAACACCTTGACCACGACAGCAAGATCAGGGTCAGGTCACGTTATCACACCCATGGGTTATGCCACAGTGCTGGGGGGAGGTAAATGCTGTTTGATCCAGTAACTGGCAGTCGTGGTACCGTCACTGTAAGTGATTTGATCGACTGATTTAGTGGAATGTGTAAAGCGCCCGAGTCTAATGAATTATTATTCAGCGATTTACAGCAAGAAAATGATGATAAAAAACTTAATAATATTAATTCAGAATCTAATATTTTGGCTTCATTTTTAAGATATCTAAAAAGTTGATATTATACAATATAATTTGTCATTCTGGATTATATAACAAGAGAAATCATGTCTATTTACATTTCTAAAAATTTCCCCAAATACTTTCATTTCTTCCATTGTTCGTATGTAATTCATACTTTGAAACTCATGTACATTTGCCATTCAGTTATTGTATGTTCTACAGCAAGAAGGCAGTTACAGGTGTTACACATGGGGGGGGGGGGGCACGTCTCCTTCTCATTCAGTGACCACCATGGACCAACACTGAATGGCCAGTCCTCAATCAACACAGAATTGTCTCGAAAATGGAGATCACTTGTTGAAGGAGGGACGCCGTACTTCCCTAGTCCTCTGCAGTTTGTTTTACTTTTGGGGCTTCCAAGTCATATCCAGCTTACCATTTTCCATTCAGTTCACAGAATCATTATGAGGTATACCTCGCGCTCATAGATTTCCTGATGATACAGCTGAAACCATGTCCAAGACATTTTGTCATCAGTTAATATCTGTTTTATTTGCATGAATAGTATCATGATATATTTATTTTACATAAAAGGAGCAATATATATATGTATATATATATATATATATATATATATATATATTATCCCTGGGGATAGGGGATTAAGAATACTTCCCACGTATTCCCTGCGTGTCGTAGAAGGCGACTAAAAGGGGAGGGAGCGGGGGGCTGGAAATCCTCCCCTCTCGTTTTTTTTTTTTTTTTTTTTTTTTTTTCCCAAAAGAAGGAACAGAGAATTGGGCCAGGTGAGGGTATTCCCTCAAAGGCCCAGTCCTCTGTTCTTAATGCTACCTCGCTAACGCGGGAAATGGCGAATAGTTTAAAAGAAAAAAAGAAAGAAATATATATATATATATATATATATATATATATATATATATATATATATATATATATATATATATATATATATTCGTACATGGGATGGCAGAGTTGGCAACAACGTGTTGTGATGTTAGTTGTGATCCTTTAGTTAAGAATGTGTATTTCCATTTTCCTTTTTTCTGGCTATTGCCATCCTTCGCATTTTATGAGCTACGACACCATGGTCACATCCGTCACATGGTTTTATACAACGTATTTACGGATCACGTCAGCATTTTCTTTTCTTTGCCAGATCTTCACCAATACCATCACATAGTGGTCAAGCAAGTGAGTGAAGCAAGATCTTCCCGCCCTGTAACCATGTTGTCCCGGGTTATGTAGATTGTTCACTTCCACTATTTCAGTCAGTTTGCCTATCAGGATTCACTTCAAGATTCTGTTAATGCGCGGAGTTAATGATATCAGTCATTATTTTAGGAGGGAGGGAGGACTGCTTTGCTTCTACTAGTGTGGAGAGGGGCGATGTGAGGATGGATGTTCAGTGGCCGTGCTGGAGGTGTTTTTGTATTTCTTTATGGAGACCGAGTCCCATGAGTCCACCAGGCCTGGGGGGCTGAGCGCATGGACTTGCTGTTGTTCATGGCTCTCCCGAAATCCCGTGCTGAGGTGATGATATCTGCTGATGTGCAACACTGGGGGCGGGATGGGATCAGTGTTTAGGAAGATGTCTGCTGGGTCATTTATCTTAATGTGGCTTTTGGCTCGATGAATGGCGATTCATATTACCTTCTTAGAATCTCACTCGTCTCTCTTGTTGCTTGCTGTTCCATTTAATGTTACTACTTGTCGTTTTGATGTGACTGGCTGGCGTTCTGATGTTACTGGCTGTTGTTCTGATGTTACTGGCTGGCGTTCTGATGTTACTGGCTTTTGTGCTGATGTTACTGCCTGTTGTTCTGATGTTACTGCCTGTTGTTCTGATGTTACTGCCTGTGTTCTGATGTTACTGGCTGTTGTTCTGATGTTACTGCCTGTTGTTCTGATGATACTGCCTGTTGTTCTGATGTTACTGCCTGTTGTTCTGATGATACTGCCTGTTGTTCTGATGTTACTGCCTATTGTTCTGATGTGACTGAGTTTTGTTTTAATGTGACAGGCTGTTGTTTTGCTGTTACTGGAAGCTGTTCTGATGTTACTGGTTGTTGTTCCGAAGTTCCTGGCTGTGTAGATGTTACTGGTTGTTGTTTTAACGTTCCTGGTTGTGATGTTACCAGGTGCTGTTCTAATGTTACGGGCTGTTGTTATTTTATGGTTGTTAGTTTGATGTTACTGACTATTGTTCTAATGATCCTAGGTGTTGTTCTGATGTTAGACTACTGTTCTAATGTTCCTAAGTGTTGTTCTGATGTTACTGTCTATTGTTCTAATGTTCCTACGTGTTGTTATGGTGTTACTGGCTGGTGTAATGCTATTTGGTAATTCAGTTATCATCGTTGTCGTGAGAGGTGAGGATATCGAACGTTATGAGAGCGGGAGGTCCTGGCAGGTGCTCGCCCGTCACGAAGACAGAAGCACTGCAGACACTAGCCCCGTCACGAGAACGGGAGGTGCGCAGCAGACGGTGGTCCCTCACGAGGACGGGAGGAGGGAGCCCAGTAGACGCCGACCCGTCACGAGGATGGGAGGAGCGCAGCAGACGCTGGTCCCTCACGAGGATGGGAGGAGCGCAGCAGACGCTGGCCCCTCACGAGGATGGGAGGAGCGCAGCAGACGTCTTTGTTTTCCTGAGCCACGTGTTACTTCCGGTTCCCAGCCAAGCCACACATTACCCACGCAACTTTCTCCCAGGAATCCCAAACACACGCACGCTCTCATTAGTACATTCTAGGACGCAGCTTTCTCATTTCTCATGTACAAATTTCACATTTCCAGACATTCCTTCCTTGTACTAATGGGTATCTATAGCGAGAGATGTTCGTATATCTGTAGCGATCGTATACCTATAGCCAGAGATGTTCGTATCTCAATAGCCAGAGATATTCGTATATCTATAGCGAGAGATGTTCGAATATCTAAAGTCAGAGATGTTCGTGTATCATCACTTCATAAAGTCTTCCCAGCAAGTCTGGGTACGTCACTTCCTGCAGGCTGTGCCCGCCTGCCCCCAGCCAGCCCATCAACACGTCAGGACGCACGCCTGGCCAGAGTTGCAGCTCCCCGGGTAACGTTTCCACACTGGCTGGTATCCTCGACCTTCACCTCCGCCTCCGGGTAGCCGGCCACCCACTCCCTACCTCCCACGCCTCACCCACCGCCCTTCTCATCACCCGTATTTCTAAGTGATGCATTTTCCACAACCTCGAGATCTCTCAATTTTGTCTTATTATGTGCCGTGCCATTTGGACTATCTATATGTCTCATACCTGGAAAAATAACACCAAGATAAAGATATATTAACTCGTCTACAGGTCACATTGGTCGTACCTTAACGTAAGTAACCCTGACAATAAGACAGAAATGGACACCCAACCTACGAACATGGACATGCCTACAGCTTTCGTGGGTCTGGCGCGCATAAAACAGTACCAGGAGCCGGGTTGTGACACCCAGCGTCCTTGACGATCCCACAACCAGTGATACACAACAGCACCAGGAGAGTCCGACGGGTTGTGACACCCAGCGTCCTTGACGATCCCACAACCAGTGATACACAACAGCACCAGGAGGCGGGTTGTGAACCTGTCACCTTGACAACCTTCATGAAGGACACAGAGCATGTAACGAGAGCAAGGATCCTCAAGAGACGAGATGCAGGTGTCATCTTCAAGGAAAGATGGCCCCGGGAACAGCATCTCTTGGATAGTTTCGCCCCCATCGGCCACGCCTGAACCTGCTAACCAGTTCTGGTCAGAAGATGAGGCAGCGAGTGATGGTGGAGACGAGCCTAGTCCACTTGTCGTCAGCCAACCAGGTCAGCAACATAAGTAAATCTGTCATCACTATATGGCAACCTGACAGGATACAGTGTTACCATACGACTGACTACCTCTAAGATTACGGAGCCCTTCTCTCTTCACCTTGCCTGCCAACTGTTGGCCAACCCATCTATCCCCTTTCACCACCAGTGATGGTGACCTTCACTCGGGCGTCATCATCCTGCTCCACCACCACCACCACCCGTGACATTACCAGCCAGCAGCATCTTCCTCTGGCAGAAGGACTCTGCTGGCGGCATCTCCGGCTCCAGGCATCCATCCAGCGGGGGCACGTGGCTGCTGGGGCATCCCCGTTGCTCTTACCTCCTCTCTCACTACTCCCATCTTAACCCCCTCCACTGCTCTCAACCCCCGGGCGGGGCCCCGCCCTGGTAAACCCCGCAGGGAACCACCACCATAACGGGAGACGCCAGCCACACACACAGACACACACACAGACACACATACACACACACACCAGTGGTGACACACCACACCACACCCACCACTGCCCAGTCACTGGTCGCCTCTCACTTTCCAGATGGTTCTGACCAGGTCTTAAGGTGGCAGCAAGAGTCTTTAGAACGTCATGGCGAGGTCCTGGGGTAATTTGGGTCTGGTTCTACGATCACACTCTGGTACGTTCCAATGTGGTGGTAACTGAGTACCAGGTACAGGTCGACCCAAACACGGCCAGTGAGGGAGGGCCAGCACCACTGCCGCTCTTTGCCACACGGTGGCGAGTTTTGTGGCTCTTCCCTGGGCGGCTGTGTGGAGGTTGGGTCGGTCTGGAAATGCAACCTTTTAAAGTCAGTAACGCTGCTCGCTACACCACACACAAGTGAGGTCCTGGTCAGCTGACCGCCTGCGGACACTCGGCTACAGGGAGTGACAGCGCTCAGCTCTCCTGCCACAACATTCACACACACACACACACACACACACACACACACACACACACACACACACACACAACAACAAGTAACACAGCTCAACTTGACTGGCCCCAGGCCAGTGCAGGATGTATACGTTCATCTGCACCTTTGTAAGTCAACCACCTGTTGAGATTTACATAGCGGTAAATACAACGCAGTCAGTCACCTGGAATAAGGAAATAATGTTCCCACTAGATTACCTCACTCAGAGAGAGAGAGAGAGAGAGAGAGAGAGAGAGAGAGAGAGAGAGAGAGAGAGCACGTTTCATACTGTATTAGCACCATCAAGCAAAGACTCGTAGCAGGAACATAGAGGCGTCTTGTGCCTCCTCCTCGGCTCGTGTGGTCTGCTGGCCCAGCAAGGCTCTGGTAGTCACCCCTCCACCCACACCCACCCCATCTCCCCCATCCCGGCTAATATCAATTAAATCTGTGGCCCGTTACTTCCTGCAGCGAGGCCCGCCGCCCATCTGCAACACCATGCCACCCAACCTCCTGCCGCCCATCTGCAACACCATGCCACCCAACCTCCTGCCGCCCATCTGCAACACCATGCCACCTAACCTCCTGCCGCCCATCTGCAACACCATGCCACCCAACCTCCTGCCGCCCATCTGCAACACCATGCCACCTAACCTCCTGCCGCCCATCTGCTACACTACGACACCCTCGTTCTTGCCGCCCATCGGCACACCATGCCACCCAGGCTCATACCGCCCATCTGCAGCACACATACCACCGCCCGTCTGCAGCACCACAACACCCAGGCTGCTGCCGCCCATCGGCAGACTATACATTTGAATTTGATGGAGCACGATGTCCACAAATGTTTGTTATGGCCAAGGAGAGCCCACCTGCCCTGGTGGTGTAAGATTTATATGGAATTTTTTGGAAACCAGATTACTGAAGGTATTTCCCCCAGTGGTGCAGCAGTCTGGGTCACATGATGTCCTCCGTCTCTGGCCAAAGTGTGACGACCTAGAACCATTCATCCCATGTTGAACCATTTAGTACCTTCCGTCATGTTTACAATATGAAACTGTTACCAGAGCTAGATTGCCTGACTCGGGACCATGACTTAACTTCAGGATTTACAGGAAACCATAAATGTTTTTTATATATATTCATTATTGTTCTGCACAGCCATCATACAGTTGAACAATCAATAACTTCATCGATAATAATTTGCATTATGTATATGCTGTCCTGAATTCCTGGATGAGGAGTTTGAGAATATCTAGTATCAGGTCAAGTTAAAGTATCCTGGATCTATTACTGATAAACCTCTTAACCTGGCAAAGAAATAACTTCATAGAACTCCTCTCTAAACCTCCCCATGCTACCATGAATGTTCAGTGGTACCCTCTGGTGAAAAGTCTACCATACTTCACCATACACTCAGTGCTTTAAGTTATTTTAATAATATCCTAATAATAATAATAATAATAATAATAATAATGACAATAATAATAATAATAATAATAATAATAATAATAATAATAATAATAACAATAATAATTTAGTTGTGTGTGTGTATGTGTGTGCGTGTGTGCGTGCGTGCGTATGTGTGTGTGTGTGTGTGTGTGTGTGTGTGTGTTGTAGATATCATGCTCAGTCTTAATGTTTTCTATATGATCGACAAGTACGGATGTTTCTGCTAGACCCCAGCAGCATAACTACATGTGTGAGGACAGGTCATGTTTCCAGCGCCTGGGTCGTACAAGTCTGATGTTATGACCACAGTAATGACCGGCCAAATGCTTCCTCAGTCAAGTCATGCCACTCTCTGACCAATAGAAATATCACTAAATCTTCTCTCCTGCGAAGCATACAAAGATGTTATCAGTTGCAGTGAAGGACTCCATAAACTGGGGAGCACTGTCATGTACAAAACCTGCAGACAGTTTAATCTGCTTCAGAGCGTAACAAATTTTATGACTGGCGCAGTGCTCAGCTCTCGTGAGCCAGAGGCCAAAGGAAGAGCTCGGATCTCGAGAGCCAGAGGCCAAAGGGAGCGCACGTAACAGCCAAAGGAAGAGCACGTAACAGCCAAAGGAAGAGCACGTAACAGCCAAAGGAAGAGCACGTAACAGCCAAAGGGAGCGCACGTAACAGCCAAAGGAAGAGCACGTAACAGCCAAAGGAAGAGCACGTAACAGCCAAAGGAAGAGCACGTAACAGCCAAAGGAAGAGCACGTAACAAGTCACCGGTAACAAGACATTTCCTGTGTCCATATGTAATACAACGTGTCCACCAATAATACAACAGGACGAGTGTCCACTAGGTGTGGCAATACTTGTGTCCACTAGTGAGGGAATACGACAAATATCCACCAGTGGGGCAGCAAGACGTGCCCTCCCATAAGGCAGTGTAAGTGTCCACCACTGAGGCACTACACATTTCCATCAGTGTGACAGAGAGTATACCGTCAACCATCACGACACACATGTGACACAGGCCCCAACCACGGACACAAATCCTCGTCGACCATCACTACACACTTGTGACACAGGCCCCAGCCACGGACACAAATCCCCGTCAACACCAGCACATGGAGAACGGAGAAAGTGCAAAAGAGTGGGTGAGCAGCAGCAGCAGCAGACCGTGAGAAGAAACAAGGTAATACAAATAGTGGGACAGGTTTATGGAACGGAAAGTGCAGCTCGTTGTGTTAGGTGGAGTTGGAAAGGATCCCTGTCACGGAGGGCGGGAGGTGGTCGGGACGAAGGTTGTCCCGGAAATAAGAATGTGGCAAAATTCCGGAGACGCCTGCGATAGGGCGAGCCTGCCACCCAACTCCTGCCGCCCATCTGCAACACCATGCCACCTAACCTCCTGCCGCCATCTGCAACACCATGCCACCCAACCTCCTGCGCCCATCTGCAACACCATGCCACCTAACCTCCTGCCGCCCATCTGCTACACTACGACACCCTCGTTCTTGCCGCCCATCGGCACACCATGCCACCCAACCTCCTGCCGCCCATCTGCAACACCATGCCACCCAACCTCCTGCCGCCCATCTGCAACACCATGCCACCCAACCTCCTGCCGCCCATCTGCAACACCATGCCACCCAACCTCCTGCGCCCATCTGCAACACCATGCCACCCAACCTCCTGCGCCCATCTGCAACACCATGCCACCCAACCTCCTGCGCCCATCTGCAACACCATGCCACCTAACCTCCTGCCGCCCATCTGCAACACCATGCCACCCAACCTCCTGCCGCCCATCTGCAACACCATGCCACCCAACCTCCTGCGCCCATCTGCAACACCATGCCACCTAACCTCCTGCCGCCCATCTGCAACACCATGCCACCTAACCTCCTGCCGCCCATCTGCAACACCATGCCACCTAACCTCCTGCCGCCCATCTGCAACACCATGCCACCTAACCTCCTGCCGCCCATCTGCAACACCATGCCACCTAACCTCCTGCCGCCCATCTGCAACACCATGCCACCCAACCTCCTGCGCCCATCTGCAACACCATGCCACCTAACCTCCTGCCGCCATCTGCAACACCATGCCACCTAACCTCCTGCCGCCCATCTGCAACACCATGCCACCTAACCTCCTGCCGCCCATCTGCAACACCATGCCACCTAACCTCCTGCCGCCCATCTGCAACACCATGCCACCCAACCTCCTGCGCCCATCTGCAACACCATGCCACCTAACCTCCTGCCGCCCATCTGCAACACCATGCCACCTAACCTCCTGCCGCCCATCTGCAACACCATGCCACCCAACCTCCTGCGCCCATCTGCAACACCATGCCACCTAACCTCCTGCCGCCATCTGCAACACCATGCCACCTAACCTCCTGCCGCCCATCTGCAACACCATGCCACCTAACCTCCTGCCGCCCATCTGCAACACCATGCCACCTAACCTCCTGCCGCCCATCTGCAACACCATGCCACCTAACCTCCTGCCGCCCATCTGCAACACCATGCCACCTAACCTCCTGCCGCCCATCTGCAACACCATGCCACCTAACCTCCTGCCGCCCATCTGCAACACCATGCCACCTAACCTCCTGCCGCCCATCTGCAACACCATGCCACCCAACCTCCTGCGCCCATCTGCAACACCATGCCACCCAACCTCCTGCGCCCATCTGCAACACCATGCCACCCAACCTCCTGCGCCCATCTGCAACACCATGCCACCCAACCTCCTGCGCCCATCTGCAACACCATGCCACCTAACCTCCTGCCGCCCATCTGCAACACCATGCCACCCAACCTCCTGCCGCCCATCTGCAACACCATGCCACCCAACCTCCTGCGCCCATCTGCAACACCATGCCACCCAACCTCCTGCGCCCATCTGCAACACCATGCCACCCAACCTCCTGCGCCCATCTGCAACACCATGCCACCCAACCTCCTGCGCCCATCTGCAACACCATGCCACCCAACCTCCTGCGCCCATCTGCAACACCATGCCACCTAACCTCCTGCCGCCCATCTGCAACACCATGCCACCTAACCTCCTGCCGCCCATCTGCAACACCATGCCACCTAACCTCCTGCCGCCCATCTGCAACACCATGCCACCTAACCTCCTGCCGCCCATCTGCAACACCATGCCACCCAACCTCCTGCGCCCATCTGCAACACCATGCCACCCAACCTCCTGCGCCCATCTGCAACACCATGCCACCCAACCTCCTGCGCCCATCTGCAACACCATGCCACCTAACCTCCTGCCGCCCATCTGCAACACCATGCCACCCAACCTCCTGCGCCCATCTGCAACACCATGCCACCTAACCTCCTGCCGCCCATCTGCAACACCATGCCACCTAACCTCCTGCCGCCCATCTGCAACACCATGCCACCTAACCTCCTGCCGCCCATCTGCAACACCATGCCACCTAACCTCCTGCCGCCCATCTGCAACACCATGCCACCTAACCTCCTGCCGCCCATCTGCAACACCATGCCACCCAACCTCCTGCGCCCATCTGCAACACCATGCCACCCAACCTCCTGCCGCCCATCTGCAACACCATGCCACCCAACCTCCTGCGCCCATCTGCAACACCATGCCACCCAACCTCCTGCGCCCATCTGCAACACCATGCCACCCAACCTCCTGCGCCCATCTGCAACACCATGCCACCCAACCTCCTGCCGCCCATCTGCAACACCATGCCACCTAACCTCCTGCCGCCCATCTGCAACACCATGCCACCCAACCTCCTGCGCCCATCTGCAACACCATGCCACCCAACCTCCTGCGCCCATCTGCAACACCATGCCACCCAACCTCCTGCGCCCATCTGCAACACCATGCCACCCAACCTCCTGCGCCCATCTGCAACACCATGCCACCCAACCTCCTGCGCCCATCTGCAACACCATGCCACCCAACCTCCTGCGCCCATCTGCAACACCATGCCACCCAACCTCCTGCCGCCCATCTGCAACACCATGCCACCCAACCTCCTGCGCCCATCTGCAACACCATGCCACCCAACCTCCTGCGCCCATCTGCAACACCATGCCACCCAACCTCCTGCGCCCATCTGCAACACCATGCCACCTAACCTCCTGCCGCCCATCTGCAACACCATGCCACCCAACCTCCTGCGCCCATCTGCAACACCATGCCACCCAACCTCCTGCGCCCATCTGCAACACCATGCCACCCAACCTCCTGCGCCCATCTGCAACACCATGCCACCCAACCTCCTGCGCCCATCTGCAACACCATGCCACCCAACCTCCTGCCGCCCATCTGCAACACCATGCCACCCAACCTCCTGCGCCCATCTGCAACACCATGCCACCTAACCTCCTGCCGCCCATCTGCAACACCATGCCACCCAACCTCCTGCGCCCATCTGCAACACCATGCCACCCAACCTCCTGCCGCCCATCTGCAACACCATGCCACCCAACCTCCTGCGCCCATCTGCAACACCATGCCACCCAACCTCCTGCGCCCATCTGCAACACCATGCCACCCAACCTCCTGCGCCCATCTGCAACACCATGCCACCTAACCTCCTGCCGCCCATCTGCAACACCATGCCACCTAACCTCCTGCGCCCATCTGCAACACCATGCCACCCAACCTCCTGCGCCCATCTGCAACACCATGCCACCCAACCTCCTGCCGCCCATCTGCAACACCATGCCACCCAACCTCCTGCGCCCATCTGCAACACCATGCCACCCAACCTCCTGCCGCCCATCTGCAACACCATGCCACCTAACCTCCTGCCGCCCATCTGCAACACCATGCCACCCAACCTCCTGCGCCCATCTGCAACACCATGCCACCCAACCTCCTGCGCCCATCTGCAACACCATGCCACCTAACCTCCTGCCGCCCATCTGCAACACCATGCCACCCAACCTCCTGCCGCCCATCTGCAACACCATGCCACCCAACCTCCTGCGCCCATCTGCAACACCATGCCACCTAACCTCCTGCCGCCCATCTGCAACACCATGCCACCCAACCTCCTGCGCCCATCTGCAACACCATGCCACCCAACCTCCTGCGCCCATCTGCAACACCATGCCACCTAACCTCCTGCCGCCCATCTGCAACACCATGCCACCTAACCTCCTGCCGCCCATCTGCAACACCATGCCACCTAACCTCCTGCCGCCCATCTGCAACACCATGCCACCCAACCTCCTGCGCCCATCTGCAACACCATGCCACCCAACCTCCTGCGCCCATCTGCAACACCATGCCACCTAACCTCCTGCCGCCCATCTGCAACACCATGCCACCTAACCTCCTGCCGCCCATCTGCAACACCATGCCACCTAACCTCCTGCCGCCCATCTGCAACACCATGCCACCCAACCTCCTGCGCCCATCTGCAACACCATGCCACCTAACCTCCTGCCGCCCATCTGCAACACCATGCCACCTAACCTCCTGCCGCCCATCTGCAACACCATGCCACCCAACCTCCTGCCGCCCATCTGCAACACCATGCCACCTAACCTCCTGCCGCCCATCTGCAACACCATGCCACCTAACCTCCTGCCGCCCATCTGCAACACCATGCCACCTAACCTCCTGCCGCCCATCTGCAACACCATGCCACCTAACCTCCTGCCGCCCATCTGCAACACCATGCCACCTAACCTCCTGCCGCCCATCTGCAACACCATGCCACCTAACCTCCTGCCGCCCATCTGCAACACCATGCCACCTAACCTCCTGCCGCCCATCTGCAACACCATGCCACCCAACCTCCTGCGCCCATCTGCAACACCATGCCACCCAACCTCCTGCGCCCATCTGCAACACCATGCCACCCAACCTCCTGCGCCCATCTGCAACACCATGCCACCTAACCTCCTGCCGCCCATCTGCAACACCATGCCACCTAACCTCCTGCCGCCCATCTGCAACACCATGCCACCCAACCTCCTGCGCCCATCTGCAACACCATGCCACCCAACCTCCTGCGCCCATCTGCAACACCATGCCACCCAACCTCCTGCGCCCATCTGCAACACCATGCCACCCAACCTCCTGCGCCCATCTGCAACACCATGCCACCCAACCTCCTGCGCCCATCTGCAACACCATGCCACCCAACCTCCTGCGCCCATCTGCAACACCATGCCACCTAACCTCCTGCCGCCCATCTGCAACACCATGCCACCTAACCTCCTGCCGCCCATCTGCAACACCATGCCACCTAACCTCCTGCCGCCCATCTGCAACACCATGCCACCCAACCTCCTGCCGCCCATCTGCAACACCATGCCACCTAACCTCCTGCGCCCATCTGCAACACCATGCCACCCAACCTCCTGCCGCCCATCTGCAACACCATGCCACCCAACCTCCTGCCGCCCATCTGCAACACCATGCCACCTAACCTCCTGCCGCCCATCTGCAACACCATGCCACCCAACCTCCTGCGCCCATCTGCAACACCATGCCACCCAACCTCCTGCGCCCATCTGCAACACCATGCCACCTAACCTCCTGCCGCCCATCTGCAACACCATGCCACCCAACCTCCTGCGCCCATCTGCAACACCATGCCACCCAACCTCCTGCGCCCATCTGCAACACCATGCCACCTAACCTCCTGCCGCCCATCTGCAACACCATGCCACCCAACCTCCTGCGCCCATCTGCAACACCATGCCACCCAACCTCCTGCGCCCATCTGCAACACCATGCCACCTAACCTCCTGCCGCCCATCTGCAACACCATGCCACCTAACCTCCTGCCGCCCATCTGCAACACCATGCCACCCAACCTCCTGCGCCCATCTGCAACACCATGCCACCCAACCTCCTGCGCCCATCTGCAACACCATGCCACCCAACCTCCTGCGCCCATCTGCAACACCATGCCACCCAACCTCCTGCGCCCATCTGCAACACCATGCCACCTAACCTCCTGCCGCCCATCTGCAACACCATGCCACCTAACCTCCTGCCGCCCATCTGCAACACCATGCCACCCAACCTCCTGCGCCCATCTGCAACACCATGCCACCCAACCTCCTGCGCCCATCTGCAACACCATGCCACCCAACCTCCTGCGCCCATCTGCAACACCATGCCACCCAACCTCCTGCGCCCATCTGCAACACCATGCCACCTAACCTCCTGCCGCCCATCTGCAACACCATGCCACCCAACCTCCTGCCGCCCATCTGCAACACCATGCCACCTAACCTCCTGCCGCCATCTGCAACACCATGCCACCCAACCTCCTGCGCCCATCTGCAACACCATGCCACCTAACCTCCTGCCGCCCATCTGCAACACCATGCCACCTAACCTCCTGCCGCCCATCTGCAACACCATGCCACCCAACCTCCTGCCGCCCATCTGCAACACCATGCCACCCAACCTCCTGCGCCCATCTGCAACACCATGCCACCCAACCTCCTGCGCCCATCTGCAACACCATGCACGAAGGGAAGGTATTCCGTCGGGAATTCTGTACTTGTCTAACATTCTTCATTCCGCGTTTATCGAAGGAGTTGGAGCTTGTGCCCCCGAAATGCTTCTTGTCTTGGGTTGTCCACAAGAAAAGAACTATACATGACTTTGCAGTCTCACAATGTCTTCTACTGACGAGGTTTTCAAATATTTGTATAATCTGTGAAGAATGTTATGAAACGGTGACTCGTGTTTGTTTCAGTGTCAGACGTAAGAATAAGGAACAGGAGGGGGACAAGTACAGATCCTTCAGGGAACTGGGTTTTTGACCGTAGAGGCACTAGCAGTGGCCTAATTCACAAGTGTGTGTCGTGATCTGTCAATTGAGAAGTTGAAAATCCACCTTCCAATTTTACAAGTTATCTATGCGCCATCTTATGTGCTATGAAGTTATAACTCCATGGTAATACTTAACGAATGCTTTTGCAAGATCTGTGTATATCACGTTAGCAGTGTGTTTGTTCTCCAGTGTCCACAATCTTACACAGTGGTCATGCGACCTGGAAAGGCAAACTCTTCCCACCCTGAAACCATGCAGTCCTGGGTCGTGTCAATCATTCGAGCACATAAAGCCCATCAATTTACATGTTAGCACTCGCAAAAACTTTAATGTGGGATGTGAAGTGTTATCAGCGGGTAGGTAGGTACTGGGGAATGCTTAGCTTCCTACTGTGAGGAGTGGTGCCATGTGGGTCAAAGCCTCGCAGATGATGACAGAATCTTAGACTTATTGTCCAGAAAATATTCTGGCTCATGCAAGAGATGTGTTGTGTTTTGCCTTTGTTTATATAGAGTTTCAGGAGAGTCTCGGGTCATGGGGCAGAGTTCAAGGGCAAGTTCTCCATAGCTCTCTGAAAATCGTGTGGCGGAATGGCGAGATCTGCTATATGCACCATAGGGGGATTACTGTTTACGAAAAAAAACGGTGAGGTTTTTTTTTCATCTTTACGGTGGGGTTGCTGGGTCGCTGAACACCGCTCCACACAGCATTTTCCGTATCTCGTTCATCTCTTGCCAGATCAGTCGTGTATATTGCCCTCTTCTGCTCCCAGTGGGCCAATAAAGTCGGAGATCCTCAATCTGTGTTTCCCACATAGTAATAAGTAAGTATTTTCTTATTTCATTCATGGCTTTCTCTCTTTTCTTTTTCCTGTCTTGCATGAATGACACTGTGAGCCTATGATTTATGATCGCCAGCTCGCATGACCAAGTTTTCTTTCCTTTGTTGGATCAGCTGGATTAGGTCCGGAGTTCGCTTTCTCCTGACAGTGGCAGGGTAGGCAGCATCGCAGGTGTCAGATGCAGGGCAGACAGTACTACATGTGCCAGAGGCAGGGCGGGGCAGCTGTACAGATGTCAGAGTCTGAGTCCATAGGCGAGCACGTGTTACGAGGTAGGGCACACAGTCATACATGTGTCAAGAGACATGGTAGGGAGCAGTGCAGATGTCAGATGCTGGGCTTACCGTAGTGCAAGTATCAGGAGTAAGGCAACAGTAGCTCAAGTATCAGGGGTAAGGCAGCCAGTAGTACAAATATCAGGGGTAAGGCAGACAGTAGCACAATTATCAGGGGTAAGGCAGCCAGTAGTACAAATATCAGGGGTAAGGCAGACTGTAGCACAGTTATCAGGGGTAAGGCAGATAGTAGAGTACATGTATCAGAGGCAGGGTAAGTGGAAATACAGGTGTCAGAGGAAGGACAAGCAGGAGCACTAGGTGTCAAAGGCAGCAGAACACGTGTCAGAGGTTGGGAAACGGCATGGCAGGTGTGTGAGTAGGTCAGGCGGCACAACCAACCATGTATAAAAAAACAGACATGTGGGGAAACATCGACTATGGAGGGGAGGTGAGCGTGCAGGGCAATAGGCAGTAAAGAATAGTCTGTGTGGAAAGTGAGAAACTGTGGTCTCTAGTGAACAGTTAAAAGTCCATATGTCATGACTCAAGTGAATCTCAATGAACTCAAATAACAGCCAACCACATGACAATGTTTGGTGTACATAATTTGTATGAAATTAGGAAGCAGCAGCAGCAGCAGCGTTATCCGCCTTCTTGGCAAACAACTCCCTTTAACATCATCATATCTACTTATCCATCGACGAAACTAATTACTTATAATCTTCACCTTCAACACGTAGCCAAGACCAGCGCTCTTGAACATATACACACAAACTCCAGACTGACAATAACATGGCCCAGTGTATCATCTATACTGACGGGTCTCGCGACTCTGCCACTGGGAGGGCTGGCGGTGCTACCATTGTGATCCAACCCATAATGGTAAGAGATTAGAATAAACAACTGAGCATCTACTTTACACACTGAAGTGTTCGCCATACTTATCGCTCTTGAGCAGGTAGAAATCACTGCCAGAGACAGTTTAATTATCTCTCATTCTTTATCTTCACTACTTGCCCATAACATCCTGAGATCATAATGTAACATGCTGGCCTCTGAGGCCAGACACAAATACTCAAGTCATTGTTGCTTAAGGGATTCCAATCACATTGCGATGTCTTCCTTCTCACATAGGCCTCCATGAGCATGACAAGGCTGATGCTTAAGCCAAACTTGCACTTAGCAAAGGTGATGTGGAAAACATCATTGGGTTGTCCATCAGAAACCACAAAACAGTAATTTGAATGGAACTGACTGACTTCTTTGAGGCAAATCGACGCGTTCAGATATGCACAAATAGAAACATTTTCCATCACAGTGAAATGTGTGAAGTAAAACCTGTATATTGACAAAGTAATAAGATCAACAGATTACATGATGATGTAACTGCCAGAGTAAGGTCAGGTTATAGGTACTACTGACGCTTTGGCCTAACTGGAGATGTTGATCAGATGAACTGTAAAGTTTGTAGCCAGAGATATGGACACATACTACAACACTATGTCTTGCATTGTTAAAAAAAAAAAATTGAGCTGTTTAGTTATGGGTCTAAACAAACACAGCAAAAGCATTGTTAATAACGAGATGCATAAAATTCCAAGATTGTATCCAATTTTTGTATCAAGTCTGTAAAGCTAACAATATGAAAGACTGTTAGCTTTTGTAAAGAAACAATTTTGTAATGCTTATATAAAGAAACAATTTTGTAACAACTTTTTTTTTGTAATAAGTAACACCACTGGCGTCTGGACCCAGTGTGATCTCTGTAATCCTTTGCGCTACCGCTCCCAAGATGAGCATGGGTTCACAGGAAACTTTGCGCTACCGCTCCCAAGATGAGCATGGGTTCACAAGAAACTTTGCGCTACCGCTCCCAGGATGAGCATGGGTTCACAAAAAACTTTGCGCTACCGCTCCCAAGATGAGCATGGGTTCACAAGAAACTTTGCGCTACCGCTCCCAGGATGAGCATGGGTTCACAAGAAACTTTGCGCTACCGCTCCCAGGATGAGCATGGGGGGGTTCACTATAACCTTGCCTATAGTACTGGCACAAATCAACTCACAGGCAGCCGTCGTCAGTGTCTCTACGTGTGACATCAACAGACCCTAGGCTGGCGCGGTCTCCACCACGGCGGGCGCCCCACACCACCACAACACCACCGGTGTATGTATACACAGCTCAAGGCGGGAAGGACGCCTCTGGCGGCGGTGGTGTCCAGCAGCTGTTACTGTTACTTTAGAACGCTGGTGATGGTGGTGGTTCGTGAGGATGATGGTGCTGGGGGAGTGTTACACTGGTTGATGGTAACATCACTCCAGCCGGCAGCAGTGGTTTTCAGTGTGGGTGATGTTACTGTGTGCGTTACGATTTTGGCGATGGTCGTTTTCTTTGGCCATGGTGACAGTGTTGCTCGTGGTGATGATGGTAACAGATGAAGCATCAGTGGTAACAACTACATTAGTACTCGTTACAGTCACAGCAGCACCAGTGATTGCTACAGCAGTGCTCGTTACAGTGACAGCAGTACTGGTTGACTGCTACAGCAGTGCTCGTTACAGTGACAGCAGTACTGCTTGACTGTGGCAGCTGGGCTGATGACAGCTGCAGCTGTGCTGGAAAGAGTTGCAGCTGTTTTGGTAACAGTTGTTGCACCGGTAACAAGTGCAGCTGTATTGGTAAAACCTGCAGCTGTACTTGTAAAACTTGCAGCTGTACCGGTAACAGTTACAGCTGTACTGGTAACAGTTACAGCCGTACTGGTAACAGCTACAGCTGTACTGGTAACAGTTACAGCTGTACTGGTAAGTTACAGCTGTACTGGTAAGTTACAGCTGTACTGGTAACAGTTACAGCTGTACTGGTAAGTTACAGCTGTATTGGTAACAGTTACAGCTGTACCGGTAAGTTACAGCTGTACTGGTAACAGTTACAGCTGTACTGGTAACAATGACAGTCGTGCTAGTTAAAAGGCTCGAGCCTGACCGTTTGGTGTTTATACTGACGTCATTCTACAGACATAATTGCCCTACCATGGGTGTCACGATGGATGGACTCAGAGTCCGTGTCACCACCACCCAGCTGAGGTGAGGAGGACACACCAGAAGCCCTCGAGGTGACCCGTGGCTGTGCCTTTTAACTTTCTTGTGGCCGAGGTAGCCAGACGCCCCTCCCAGGCTTCGGATCCATCCCATGTGGTATATTCAGTTGCAGCTCTACTGGTAACAGCTGCAGTTGTACTAGTAACACAAGGTGATGTACTGATAACAGCTGCAGTTCTACTAGTAACACAAGATGATGTACTGGTAACAGACGCAGCTGTACTAGTAACACAAGATGATGTACTGGTAACGGACGCAGCTGTGCTGGTAACTGAAGCTGATCCACTAATCAGAACTGCACTGTACTGGTAACAGCAGCTATACTTTTAAAAGTCACACAGTTGCAAAAGTAACAGTTGCAGCTGTAATGGTAACAACTGCAGCTGTACTGATAACAGAAGCTGCAGTACTGGTAACATTTGCAGTTGCAGAAGTAACAGAGCTGCTCTACTGGTCACAGCTGCAGCAAAGTAACAGAAGAAGTTGGTGCCATGAGATGTAGCATGCAGCAGCGTAGCAGGCGGGGCTGGGCAGCAACAGTCACCACATCTTGTGGTTGCCCTTCCTGGTAATGACCTATAAACACCCGTTCAACCCCTGTCAGCACCCGATAAACACACATCCTCAGCCAAACCAGAAGCTTTTGTGGATAGCCCAGGAATAGCCCTCCTCCCTAGCCAGGCCGCCCGCGCCACTGTGCAGGTACTGGGAAGGCTGTGGGGGTGGGGCGCTGACCCCGGTATTCCGTTTCGAGGGATCTCTTGCAAGGGTCGAAATCGGAGAAGGCCGCCGCGTTCGATTCCCTACAAGCCGCGGTAGCGCGCTCCCCGGCAACAGTCTGGGGTAAGGATGGGAGAGACGGGCGGCCCACTGAGGGAGTGAGGGTGGTGGTGATGCTACTGTGGTGGCAGTGGGAGATGCGGCGGAGCAAGGCGGGTGCAGGCATGAGGCCATGTGTTAGGGAATGAGGGAGGTCGTCATACATGACAGTAGCCACACGGGAGGAGTGGTGCACCTCCACACACACACACACACACACACACACACACACACCAAGACTGTCGCCACTCCTCCTCACATCTGTGACCAGGAACATGTCACACCCTGGCCACCGGCCAACACGCATCCTGAAACTCGACCAGATGATTACTTACACTGCCTGGTGTTCCAGCCCGGTCGTCCTACCCCAACCACTTGCCTTACCTGGAAGGAGAAGATAATAAACATTGGTTAGTGAGTGGCAGCAACAAACAAAGGTATATACAACCTTCACACAGCCATTCAACTGACTAAATCAAATACCTGAAAACTCCGCCCCACACGCCAAGCAAACGAGCTGCGCCATCCTGGCGTCTTCAGCTCCTACGGTACGAGGCAGAATTGAGCCTTACTCACGCTTGACTGGCACATGACAAGTTCATATAGGTACAGAGGATGGCGCTGTTAACTACAGCTGTGCGGTGACACATGTCAAGAGCTGTTCAACACCGCCCAACTTAAAACGCAGGATCCAACACACGAGTCTGGTGACTGTGGCAGCTAAGCCAGACTTTTATCTCGGGCCGCCTCAAACACATCCTGCACCGCCATATCCCATGTCACCCCCCCCCCCCTAGTTCTAGCGCCCTTCCGCTACCCCCCCTGGCCCAACCTGACCCCGTGCCCCACTCCCAGCCCCGCCCAACCTGACCCGACGCCCCCGTCCTAGCCCGACTCATCGTCGTACCCCGCGCCCCCGTCCCAGCCCCACCCAACCTGACGCGGCGCCCCGTCCCAGCCCCCACCCAACCTGACACGGCGCCACCGTCCCAGCCCCACCCAACCTGACACGGCGCCCCGTCCCAGCCCCACCCAACCGGACACGGCGCCCCGTCCCAGCCCCCACCCAGCCTGACGCGGCGCCACCGTCCCAGCCCCACCCAACCTGACACGGCGCCCCGTCCCAGCCCCCACCCAGCCTGACCCGGTGCCACCTTCCCAGCCCCCACCCAACCTGACGCGGCGCCCCGCCCCTGCCCCACCCAACTGACCCGACGCCCCGCCCCAGCCTCACCCAACCTGACCCGGGGACCCGCCCCTGCCCCACCCAACAGACCCGACGCCCCGTCCCAGCCTCACCCAACTGACCCGACGCCCCGCCCCAGCCTCACCCAACCTGACCCGGCGACCCGCCCCTGCCCCACCCAACATGACCCGGCGCCCCGTCCCAGCCCCACCCAACCTCACCCGGCGCCCCGTCCCAACCCTAACCAACATGACCCGGCGGCCCGTCTCAGTGCAAGGGCCCAACACGCTGGCCCAGGTCAGTCACCTCAGTCCTAGAGTCAGCTAGCATCCCGAAGTCCAGGTGATCAGTCCCGGCACTATCTACCAGCGGGAGGAACACACACACACACACACACACACACACACACACACACACACACACACGGCCACACTATAATATGCTTTTCAAGTTGAGTCATCATACCCACAGAAGCACAAAGAGCTAATAGAGAAGGTCTAACGGAAGACAACAAAGATGGCGATAGAATTAAGAGTAGTAAGTTAAAAGGAAGGCTAGAGGTCTTGTCCATCATGGAAGAGAGAAGAGTAATGGGCGACCTGGTCACAACCTCTAGACTTTTCAATCAGCCTGTTAAGGCAGGCAGGCAGGCAGACAGTGAACAGCTTTTCCCAATTTATAAGGACAGAAAAACCAAGAGTACATACCACGAAATTAAACTCGAGGCTTTTATAAAGATGTCAAGAAGTAATTTACCGTCTGAGAAAATGGGAGATGAAGAGAATAAACTGCCTCACGCCACACACACACACACACACACACACACACACACACACAGTCAACATGGTGTTCGATCACGAAGGCCGTCCACAATATGGGACTCCATGAGTGTAGAAGCTCCTCCTCCCACGACGGTAAACACTGGCCTTTCACACACAGGCACTGTGGGATCTTCCAAGATTTGGTCGATGAGTCTGAACAGAGAACCATATTGGCTGAGAGGATTCAGAAGGATTATGACCGCAGGAGGGAAGGTCAACTCACCGGAAAAGCGAGAGAAAAGAAAGGTCAAGAGGGGAAAGGGGAGGGGGGAAGGGTCATTTCTACATGACCCAGAGGCTGTTTACACAGGAGGAAGTGGCCAGAATACATACAGAATTTAATTAATGTAGTGAGGAGAGAGAGAGAGAGAGAGAGAGAGAGAGAGAGAGAGAGAGAGAGAGAGAGAGAGAGAGAGAGAGAGAGAGAGAGAGTAATATTGGGTGGGGTCAGCTGAGGCAGAACACATGAACATTAATGGAGTGGGACAACGACCTGGGGACGCGTTCAAGTGAGGCACACAGGAAATTAAGTGTGAAGCTGTCGAAAGAACAACATCCCCCTGTGCGAGGTGGAACACTCCAGGAAGGTTGGGGTCCGGGTGATGAAAAGGCTTAGATCATGCAGAGCAGCACTGACTTCACGCCTGGGTCGAGAAGTTTAGGGAAAGTTTAGAGACACGGAGGCTGACAACACTAAAGGATCTCGCGAGACGTGGTGGTGCCATAGTGGAAGATAAGGATCTACCGAGACGTGGTGGTGCTATAATGGAAGATAAGGATCTACCGAGACGTGGTGGTGCCATAGTGGAAGATAAGGATCTACCGAGACGTGGTGGTGCTATAATGGAAGATAAGGATCTACCGAGACGTGGTGGTGCCATAGTGGAAGATAACGACCTCCCGAGACGTGGTGGTGCCATAGTGGAAGATAACGATCTCCCGAGACGTGGTGGTGCCATAGTGGAAGATAACGACCTCCCGAGACGTGGTGGTGCCATAGTGGAAGACCATCAGGAAGTTGACAGACATAAATCATGGATTCTACCTGAACTGGAATATCATACACCAGATAAAGAGAGAAAGAAGGAATGGCAATTGAAAGATTATTGGAAGATTAAAAAAAATGACATGCAATTTCCGTAAGAAGAGAAAGAAGAAGGATTGAGTTATAACGAAAACATACGGGACCGACCAGCCAATATGTTTCGTTTAACGTAAGACTCACCTACCCATGTTGTACCTGAGCAGGTGAAGAAACTTAAGAACTTAAGATCATTGTGGAATTCACTGGGGTGTTCATCAACTGTCAAAGACCGAGGGAAGAGAGGGGGGAAAGAGAGAGCAAGTCTGAAGGAAAAAAAAAAAAAAAAAACAACGCTGGGAGACTCCACATGAGGCAAGAAGACGGCAGCGAGGCCGGCCACCTGTGACTGGTGATGCCAGACGGAAAGAAATGTAAACAAATGCAGATGGAGTTGTAGTACACTGTCAAGAGCTGGAATTCAAGGACATTATCAGGGAAAACGGACTTGATGTTGCTGGAAGTGTGAAGACAAAGCTAACAATAGACATGAGATCTCAACCTGATCTGCCTTAAGGAATGCGTGATAGGAAAGAGGGAAGATGAAGAGGTCGTCCTCCTAACAAGAGATAGCTGAAGTTTTAAGAACTAGTGAAGGATGACTCGTTCAGATCAATACATAATGGGAAGAGTAAGTGTAGGAAAGAGGGGCACAGGGTGGTGTCATCATACAATCCTCCACACAATTTCAACGACCCAGAGCAACAAATACATACAGATTACAATGAGGAAAGCATCAAGATGGTACTTGACACAATCAAACGAGATCACCTTAAAGACAGTAAAGTACTGGTAATGTGGGATTTCTGTTCTAAAGAGACAGTGCTCGAGAAATTTGGATTCCCATGGTAACAGAGAGTCGTGGAAACAAGGTTTTACGGTGGCTATAGGGAAACACCCTGTACCAGCATGTCAGTGAAGATAGTGAGATCAGAGGGAATGATACTCCACCATGACTGAATCCCATCTTCCCACATACTAACATGGATATTGAGAAAGCCATATATGATACACCAGTTGGATAAAGTGACAAGGTAATGCTCAAGTTTGATTTTGTAGTAAGTAACGAAGTTAAAAGAGACAAGACCAGATTTAAAGAGGAATTATAACCGTGGGAACTACACAAACCTCAACAATTTCTCTGGTAACAAACACTGGGAAATGGAGCCTGGAATCAGAGCCATGTGGCGAAAAGTTCAGTGAAATCTACAATGGAATAGAAACATGGGTACCTTTAGTCTCACACACACAGGCAAGATTAAGAACGAGGGAAAAATTTTTCAGTAAAAGGTGTCCAAAAAAAAAAAAAATGCTTCGACTTATGCAGTGACGAGAACATAATATAGGCGGCACCCAAGCCAGCTTGCATTCACAAGGTATAGGGTAACAAGGAACACGAGAACACCACATAAGAAAGAATGACTAAGAAACTTAGGGAAAAATATTGTGGATACGGCAGGAGAGGTAGGGGGCAACCGGTGACCAAGATGTCCGCAGAAAAAGGGGATAAGGGGAACCTAGGAACCAAGATGTCCACAGGGAAGGGGAAGGAACCTGGGGACCAATATGGCCCTGGGGGGTAGGGACCCCCAGACGTCCTCAGGGAGAGGGGAGGGAGACCTGGGGGGTTTAATGGTAAACCACGCCAGTTGAGGAAAGAGAAGACCTCCGTTCGGCAACATTCTAAAGGGGAACACAATGCTACGGTCCTCACTTAAGCTACTCCACCTACGGGTCCAGGACAAGGGCGGGAGGAGGGGGAGAGGGAGAGAAAGGGGAAGGGAAAGAGGGAAGGTTTAGCACGTGGCAGGACATAGCAGCAGTGGAGGGATAACAGTGAGGAGTCGATACAATGTAACATGCAGAGGTGAAAGGAAGAGTTAAGCATCAAACATGGCAGAAGACCCAAGTGTCCATCTATGGCACCAGGAAAATATCACAGTCTCACCATCACAGCAGCAGCCAGCCTCCGCCTTACGATCCTCGCAGCCCTTCGCACTCTCAACCAGGTCCAGACACAACCAAAGTGCTCCCTCACTCTCCACACACCCCGTGGGGCAGGTAGCCGGAACCTGGGCCATAAGAGAGGCCCCCCTTCGATCCATACACACTCCCCTTAAAGTTGCAGCAGAGGCCCTACACGCTTCCTTCACCGCCAGCGTTCTGGGCTACGCCCTACGGACGCACCAACTCAACCCATCAATGAGAGAAACATAGTAGACTTACATACATGATCGTTAATACTTCTGTAGACAGTATCATACCTAATGATGTGAACATCAGCTACTAGCATGCTACAACACACACACACACACATACAAGGACACGGTACCAATCGTACCAACAAGAGACGCCAACTGAATTTCATGATTAACAGGTTCGCGTCTCCCTCAAGTGTACAAGATAACCCAGGAACCCACGCGAACTGTGCTGCTATACACAGAAGCGGCAGATCCTCTATCCTAGTAACTGTAGCCGTCAGTTAGGGACCAGTGACAAGTGTGTGTGTGTGTGGGGAACTCCACGCTCGGACAACACTACTGCTGTAGCTATAACCACACTGAAGACGTCGTGCTCAACACCACTACCCAACACGTGCCACCCACACCACACCAACAACAATAACTAAAACATTATTAGACTGATACAGTGGCGACTTATTCCACTGTAAACATTCATCTTTTATATAATAAGGCAGCATTATCCAGCCTTTAGCATGAGACTTGTATCTGTGCACAAAACCTAATCCTAAAAATACTAAACCTATTCATATGGAAAAATGTTAATACTTTTTACGTTCTATATTTAATTACTGACTGGTGGTGGACGTTACTTGTCAACAGGTTAACACTGTAAATGCTGGAGTAGGCATCTAAATCCCAGGAACAAATCAGGTGAAGTAATGGACATGTTTCGCGTGTTCTGATGTCCTGTCATCTTTGAATATATATTAGCTTCGACGGCACGGGCAATGCCCTAATCAAGGCCATCTCATTAATGATATATATATATATATATATATATATATATATATATATATATATATATATATATATATATATATATATATATATCCTAGCCTAAGTCAGATACCCATTTCATCGACCTATTCTTATGGGAGCATGAACAGCAAGGCTGACTGTGGACCGACAGCCTCACCCAGGACTCGAACAAGTGCGATGTAACGTATAACCCTTAAACAAGCCGATTAGCCTTACCTGACTCCCGGACCTCCGACGCTAGCTTACCCCCACCACGGTACAAGGTATCATATTACAACATACAACGCTTGGTCGTCATCATAACGTTAAGTAACCCATACCAATAACGAACGTCCATGCACGTCATAACGAATGGAGAGGACCACTCTGAGACTCGACCCTGAGTGAGCATTAAGAGAAAAATGTCATCTTTAACATCATATATATCAACACACACGACGAGTGTGTGGTGTCACTGACTAGTTCTTCCTGCCACTGTACTACACACACACACACACACACACACACACACACACACACACACACTGCTGGCCCTGACCACGCTGGAGTTACCCATACCACTGGCGTAGGACGTCCAGCAGGTGGGCCAACACTGCCTCCCTCCCACACGCCCACTGACTCCTGCCGTAGGTGCTGTTTCCAAACATATCCGGTGGTGGTGTGAGTACAGCACCTGCCGGGGATGAGAGCAGCTCCTCAGCCCACACAACCGTGTGTTCCATCGTTTCTTGTTAACTTTCCTCAATAGCCAACTTACAAGGTATTAATAATAATAACAAAACGCAGCTCCAACTTCCTTTTTCCTCCCACGTTGACTGTGTGGTCAGAGCACCGCATCCAGTCGCTTCTCTCTCTCTCCCAGCTGTTCCATCACATCCACTCGCTTCACCATCCTATCCTCCCCAAGACACCTCTCCCTCAGTTCCTTTCATATCACGAGGGCAACATTCACGCTGGCCCTCACACCAGGAGTCTCTGCTTGTTCCTAACCCAGCGCTGACTCCTGCCGCACACCCCCAACTCTAGCCCCGTTATCTGGTCGACCACTGCTTTCTCGCTCACCTCGTCCTCCTCCTGCCTCCGAACTCTACGAACTGTACCATAAATATCAACCGCCTCAAACTCTTTTTACGAGGCCGTGAAATCGATTTTCTCCAGCTGAGGTCCTCCGCTTTAGGAGACTTTTAAAGTACACTAGACACCACGGGGGAGAGTTGGAACTCCTCCCACCCAGACGGGCGGAGGATTACTACATCCGTCACGATTTCCTTTCTTCACGACCCGGACCAAATGATCACACCAGCCTGTATGTATATTCCCCCGACCCTCACCACCACCACACTTCCCTACCTCCTCAGACCTGTTCGTCATCGCGTCTGCACTTCGAACAACGGCTTCAGAGTTTCGTTCCCATCTAACTTCGTCTGATTCATTTCTAAACTCGCTGAGTCTCCTCTTCCATCTGCTTCCTGTAATCACCAGTTAAGGCACTTTAATAACGTTCAGTGAAGTGAATAACGAATAGAATCAGATGTCGGGTGAAGGAACCGTAGAGGCGTCAGTACAGTTCTCTAGCATCTGAGCTTTTCTACATAGCGGCACAGGAAACAGCCTGATACTTACCAGAAACTTCTAATCTGTTCATAAGAAGTTATATATCTATCTTTTAACATTATCACTAAATATTCTAAGCTGAAGTATTTTGTGAGCAACAAAACTGTGGTCACAATTTCTCAAAGGCTTCTACAAAGTCTGTGTACATCAACATTTTTTTTTTTATTTACTGTAGTCGTTCTGCATCGCCTCTACAGCTCTGCCGTAGTGATAAAGCAACTTGAGAGATGCGTGATCCTCACACCATGGAGCTGGGTCCTCTTGGGTTACGTCAATCATTGGATTCTAAGAAGTTGGTCAGCTTACATCTTGAGAGTATTGGAAACTCATGATGTGCTACGTCATTGCTGCTGGTCGGTAGGCCTTCGGGCAGCGCTTCGCTTCCATCCCTTTAGAGCGTGGCGATGTGAGGCAGGTCCAAACTTGCTAGAAGTATGGCACAGTCCAGGTATTTGTCTATAGAATGTTTGGTGATGGCGCTCGTGAGTTTGCAGTTCTTTGGAGAGTTCCAAGAGGCTGGTCCTGGAGCAGACTCTATTGGTATGTTCACAATGTCCCTCCGGATGACCCCTCAACACCACCCACTATCCTTACCCTTCCATTCTCCCCCACACTTATCTTTCCATGCCATCTCTCCAATCACCCGTCCCACTTACCTCTTCCCGCTGCCCATTCCGCTAACCTTTCCCTACCATTCCTCTCCTTTACACCTGTCCCAAGACCCGTACCAGTTATCTCTTCCTGTCGTCCCATTATCCATTCCACTTACCTTTCCTCCAAGCTGTTCCATCACGTCTCTCACGTGCCTAACCCACCATCCCCAAGCCTCGCACTAACACCTCCCTCTAGACTGTTTCATTACATGCCCCCTTCTCTCTCCCTCCCAGCTGTTCCACTATCCATTTAGCACACCCCTCCCTGCCAGCTGTTCCAATACCCGTTCAAACCATCCCTCTTTCCTAACTGATCCATTTTCCCTTCCACTTATGGTGGATAGGCCCAGGCTGATGGTTTGGGTTTTTGGTCGACCAGACTGGTGGAAGCTGCAGTCCGCACGCTATCGTAGCCTCCAAAGCTAGACTGGTCTGGTAGAATTTGTAAATACTTGTCCAGGACCTCACTCTACATCCAGTGGTGCTTCCGGTGATTGCACGTTACGTTTTTCTTTTAATTCAAAATGTTTTCTCTAATATCGCACCTTTGGATCGAAGAGGTGGTATTTTGCAAAGCCTTCCATGCCTGCTGTGCGAGTGGGATGTTATTTCCAAATGTATGTTGGGAACCATACCTTCTAGGATTTTACAAGTTTAGAAGATGACATACCTCTCCCGTCTGCACTCCAGGAATATAGCGTCAGAGTTTTCAGCCGTTTCTTAGTGATTTAGTTCTTTTACCAAGTTAATAAGACCCGTGAAAGATCTCTCAACACTTTCTAGTTCTGTATTTTCTCCTGCCTCATAGAGTGATGTTACAACACCGCAATAATCAGTTCGTGAAGGACATAGCGTCTTGAAAAGTTTCATTATTTTTTCTTTCCGTCTTAAAAGTCTGCAGGATCCATCCCACTATCCTTGTGCAGGATGCAACTGTTGTTTTGTTGTGTTCGCTGAAGGTTAGGTCGTTGGACATTTTTCTTCCGAGGTCTTTCATATTATTCAAGTGGCTAATGACTGTCTGTGCCCACTAAGTCAAAATTCTGATTGTTTTTGAATTCTTAACTTTCTTCACACCGGAGGAGTTGGAACATATCCCCATAAAAGCCATGTTGTTCTCGGTGGAAGACCACATTTGTGTCTCTTTGTAGTGTGTCAGCGTCCTCTACTGACATGATTTTCATACTTACTCTTGTTGTCATCTGTAAAGGATTATATGATACCGTGAGTCGTGCTCGCGTCCCTTTAAACTTTTCATTACCTGTCCACACCCCAACTCCTATCCCACCTTTCCTGCCGTTTCATTAACCTTTCCACCTTCCCCTCTCTCTCATCTGTTCCATAGACCTCTTCATCCAGCCTCCGTCACCCACCACACCACTGGCGTCATCTTGGCGCCTGTTTAAACCATTCCACGTCCCTGTGTTCCGGCTGGCCCGTTCCGTTCCCAGTTCCGCGTGTCGCTTACAGAACTTGCCTTGGGCGTTTGTATGTTTTTCTACACTCACACTCTGGGTCTCTGGTCTGTGACATTTAGTCATAAATCTAGTAGCCACTTTCACTCGCCTTGCTTAGTTTATCTTTTAAGACTCACACATTCTCCTTCGTGAAGACTCTCCTGCCGCCAGTGTTACTTTTCCCTCAGATACCCTCTGTAACACCGTTACTCACCCTGGGGTTACGTTCCCAGGATCACCCTCCCCCCTTACCCACCACCAGCTCACGACCCTGGCCATGACACAACGCGTTACCCAACACGGCGGTGATCTCCCTCACCAACAATGCTCACCATCACGATCAATTCTCCCGCCACACCCCGGCGGTACACGGGCAAAACCTTCACCACGACCCTCGTCTTCCCTGGAGCCAAACTGAGCCATATCAAGAGACTAGTCTCCCTGGCTGACTCTCAGGTGTGAGCCACAAAGCCACAAGTCCCGTCATACAACACCCATACTTCCCCCGACAACCTCGCCAACATCAGGATAACAACACATTCATACGTCAGTCTACCTAGCCCTTCCTAACCCCTCCTCACATGAGTTACGTAATCTTATGGCTGGCCTACGACGGGTCGTACACAGTAACAGTCCCGGACCACGTGTGAGTGACCAACACATCCACCTTACACCCAGGAACCCCCCCCCCCCCTTCGCTCCCCAACACACACCTGCTACACATCCCAACCCAGTGTTATCACCTGCGTCACAAATGACACATCCTCCCTCACAACACGAGCTCCAGATGCCACAAATTTCACCGTAACCTTGAATACTTCTCTTGTAATGAAAGTCCGAAAGAAAATGTTGTAAAAAAGTGAAATTATAATGCAACCGAATATTTTAGAGACACGCCAAGTCAAAGAAGTGCTCAGATGACCATTACCGCCCTAATGGTAGGGAGTGCTGTGTGTGTGTGTGTGTGTGTGTGTGTGTGTGTGTGTGTGTGGTGTGTTGAACCTGGTGACGAGTGAGACACACCACCTGAGCCAGGGTAGGCTGGGCCCCACACCCAGCCAGCCAGTCTGCCACATGCTCCCACTCATCACACACAACACAACCCACACCCTCACCACAAGAGATCGTCGCTATAACGTAAACAACGCAACTGAGGAGAACAAGATCACAAAACCAGGTGGCCTCTTTGTAAGATGAAACGGACGAGAAGAACGATCTAAATAATGTACGTGGGGTCAACCGAGGCAGAGACAACACGAATAAAACACGTAGTGAAAGCCGAGCAGCTGCGCGCGCACACAGACACAGACACACACCACCAGAGGCACAAGTGTTCTCCCTCGTGTTACACAGCCAGGCCCAAGTGAGGGACTCCTTGAACCTATAGCCCCACTACTGGAGACAAAGGTAGCATCATTCTACGTAGGGTTGGGTAGGGGTCAGCAGGAGGGGCAGGGGTGATGCAAGGTAAGGGCCAGCAGGAGGGGCAGGGGTGATGCAGGGTAAGGGTCAGCAAGGATGGTGCAGGGTAAGGGTCAGCAGGAGGGGCAGGGGTGATGCAGGGTAAGGGTCAGCAAGGATGGTGCAGGGTAAGGGCCAGCAGGAGGGGCAGGGGTGATGCAGGGTAAGGGTCAGCAAGGATGGTGCAGGGTAAGGGTCAGCAGGAGGGGCAGGGGTGATGCAGGGTAAGGGTCAGCAAGGATGGTGCAGGGTAAGGGCCAGCAGGAGGGGCAGGGGTGATGCAGGGTAAGGGTCAGCAAGGATGGTGCAGGGTAAGGGTCAGCAGGAGGGGCAGGGGTGGTGCAGGGTAAGGGTCAGCAAGGATGGTGCAGGGTAAGGGTCAGCAGGAGGGGCAGGGGTGGTGCAGGGTAAGGGTCAGCAGGAGGGGCAGGGTTGATGCAGGGTAAGGGTCAGCAAGGATGGTGCAGGGTAAGGGTCAGCAGGAGGGGCAGGGGTGGTGCAGGGTAAGGGTCAGCAGGGGGTGGTGCAGGGTAAGGGCCAGCAGGGATGGTGCAGGGTAAGGGCCAGCAGAAGGAGCAGGGGGTGGTGCAGGGTTAAGGCCAGCCGGGATGGTGCAGGGTAAGGGTCAGCAGGAGGGGCAGGGGGTGATGCAGGGTAAAGGCCAGCAGGGATGGTGCAGGGTAAGGGTCAGCAGGATGGGCAGGGGTGGTGCAGGGTAAGGGTCAGCAGGGATGGTGCAGGGTAAGGGTCAGCAGGGATGGTGCAGGGTAAGGGTCAGCAAGGATGGTGCAGGGTAAGGGTCAGCAGGGATGGTGCAGGGTAAGGGTCATCAGGGATGGTGCAGGGTAAGGGCCAGCAGGGATGGTGCAGGGTAAGGGCCAGCAGGAGGGGCTGGGGGTGGTGCAGGGTTAAGGCCAGCAGGGATGGTGCAGGGTAAGGGTCAGCAGGGATGGTGCAGGGTAAGGGTCAGCAGGGATGGTGCAGGGTAAGGGTCAGCAGGGATGGTGCAGGGTAAGGGTCAGCAGGGATGGTGCAGGGTAAGGGCCAGCAGGGTGGAGCAAGGTAAAGGCTGTCTTCATCCTAAGTGTGCCATTGTAACACCCACAAGGAAGAGCATATTTGGGCGGTCAAGGCAGGATTCTGTATTTCTCGTTTGTTCAGTAAACTCATAAGGTGGTGGTGGTGGTGGTGGCTTACACATTAGTGCAATGTTGACCAGGTTTTATAACTTCAACCCTGACAGCAAACACTTCTGTAGAGATACACCATGTGAGTAGAAGTGGGAGTTTGGGAGGGGGGTAGAAGTGGGCCTTGGGATGAGGTAGGAGTGGGACTCGAAAGGGATTTAGGAGGGGGTAGGAGTTTGGGAGGGGGTAGAAGTGGGCCTTGGGATGAGGTAGGAGTGGGACTCAAAAGGGAGTTGGGAGGGGGTACGAGCTGGACTTCGGATTGGGGGGGAGTAGAAGTGAAAGTTTGGGAAAGGGTAGGAGTGGGGGTTTGGGATGGGGGGGTGTGTGTGGGGGTAGGTGGGGAAGTTTGGCAGGGAAGACTGGTAGGAATATTGTGGTGATGGGGGAGTTAACAAGAGATAGGGCCCCACCAGTGCAGAACTCCCTCCCCGTACTGTACACCCAGGATATTACACACACACACACACACACACACATGAGCCACGTACAGGAGCATAAAAAGCACATGTGATTGCCACTTACATCCTCCCCCACAAATGGCTGAACCAATGCCTGCAGTCAGGAAGGAGCGGCACTAACCCACCATGCTAACTACCCCTGCAAAAGGCGACCATGACAGCCGGGTAATACCTCCCTCACGCGCCCCGGCCAGCCAGCCAGCCTCACGTTAAGACACATCATAAACCTCCACACCAAACCTGACACGGCCTTTACACACGGACTTGTACTTACTCGGGGAATTTCTTTCGTGTAGTTTTCTAAATGTTTAAAACTTCGAGATCCCCGTCCTCACCCCTACAGGAACTGGACGAGGAACGCCTCTCACCGAGTCATCGCCAGGCGCCTCGCCCCCACGAGGGCCGGCATGGCTGAGTCCATCCCAGCTGACCTGGCCAGAGGTCACTACTGTCTCACCAGCCACCACCCCCCACCACCCCCACCTCTCTCTCTCTCTCTCTCTCTCTCTCTCTCTCTCTCTCTCTCTCTCTCTCTCTCTCTCTCTCTCTCCCCGACGTACGTACGCACGTCCCTCTTGGTTCACCTCAACCTTCTCAGTTTACGACTTCCCCCTCACTCCTCCACCCCAACCTCACCCCACAACCTAATTATTTACCTCAGCAGCAGCCAGTCTCCTGCTCAGCTACATAACCAGTCTACTCTTTTATCTAAGATTAATCATTCTGTAATTACCTCTGTGTAAAAGATGTGACCAATCTCTTAATGTTCAACCTGAGGTTCTTTTTACCTATATGATGTTCACTTACCTACCTTAATTTATACACTCGTACCTGATGTTCTATTTACCTATATAATGTTCACTTACCTACCTAAATTTCTGCACTCGTACCTGATGTTCTATTTACCTATATAATGTTCACTTACCTACCTAAATTTCCACACTCGTACATGATGTTCTATTTACCTATATAATGTCCCACTTACCTACCTGGATATTCCATTTCCCTACCTAATGTTCCACATCCCCGCCTGATGATTCTATTTCCCTACCTCATGTTCCACATCCCTACTTAACATTCCCCTTCGTTACCACTCAGTTAACGACCCAATCCTCCTCACCTACACACTGGCAATCGTTCAGTGTGTTGTCTTCACCATGTACAGCAAGGCAAACCTCTCTTTCATCTTCCCTCAACACAAGGTCTTTGATCTTGCTACTTTACCTCCTGAAAAATTACCAGAATTCAACCTATTCCTCCCTTCACACACACACACACACACACACACACACACACACACACACACACACACACACGCTCTTATCTTTACAGCCCCACCTCCCTCCCTCCCGGTCACCACCCCACCCACATTTCTTTGTCTTAAAAAATGAGGTCAGAGGGCGTCACGAGGGGTCACGACGTGTTCACCAAAGTTCAACCAAGACCAGAGACACCACTTACCACACGACCATCGTCCCTCAGCACACGTAGTAACCTGACCCCTCTCACTATCACCATCACCATCATCATCATCATCATCATCATCATCTTGACATTTAATATCATTATGAATATTATCTTCACTCCCACTATCACCACTACCATCATCATCATCATCATCATCATATTTACATTTAATATCATTATGAATATTATCTTCACTCACTATCACCACCATCATCATCACCATCACTATCATCATCATCATCTTTACATTTAATATCATTATGAATATTATCTTCACTCCCACTATCACCACTACCATCACCATCATCATCATCATCATCATCATCTTTACATTTAATATCATTATGAATATTATCTTCACTATCACCATCACCATCATCACCATCATCATCATCATCATCTTTACATTTAATATCATTATGAATATTATCTTCACTCTCACTATCACCATCATCACCATCATCATCATCATCATCACGAACATTATCATCATCATTATCATGAAGAACCATCATCTTGACCATTACGTCATCATCATCATAATAATGATGATGACACACGGTAATGTATGTGGTGAGCACCAGCTCGTGTGGTGGTGATATCTTCACACACCACACATCACCACATGCTCGGACTGTCATCAAGTCGTCTCATCCCCCCCGGGGGGAGTAGAGTGGGGGAGACAGGGGTAAAGTGGGGTCGTCTCACCCCGGGGGAGACAGGCATTAAGCGTGGGGTCGTCACACCCCGGGGGGGAGACAGGCATCAAGCGTGGGTGTCGTCTCACCCCGGGGGGGGGGGGAGACAGGCATCAAGCGTGGGGTCGCCTCACCCCGGGGGAGACAGGCATCAAGCGTGGGGTCGTCTCACCCCGGGGGGAGACATGCATCAAGCGTGGGGTCGTCACACCCCGGGGGGAGAGACAGGCATCAAGCGTGGGGTCGTCTCACCCCGGGGGGAGACAGGCATCAAGCGTGGGGTCGTCACACCCCGGGGGGAGAGACAGGCATCAAGCGTGGGGGTCGTCTCACCCCGGGGGGGGGGAGACAGGCATCAAGCGTGGGGTCGTCACACCCCGGGGGAGAGACAGGCATCAAGCGTGGGGTCGTCTCACCCGGGGGGAGAGACAGGCATCAAGCGTGGGGCCGTCTCACCCCGGGGGGGGGGGAGACAGGCATCAAGCGTGGGGTCGTCACACCCCGGGGGGGGGAGAGACAGGCATCAAGCGTGGGGTCGTCACACCCCGGGGGGAGAGACAGGCATCAAGCGTGGGGTCGTCTCACCCCGGGGGGGGGGAGAGACAGGCATCAAGCGTGGGGTCGTCACACCCCGGGGGGGGGGAGACAGGCATCAAGCGTGGGGTCGTCACATCCCCGGGGGGGGAGAGACAGGCATCAAGCGTGGGGTCGTCACATCGCCGGGGGGAGAGACAGGCATCAAGCGTGGGGTCGTCGCACCCCCGGGGGGGAGAGACAGGCATCAAGCATGGGGTCGTCTCACCCCGGAGGTGAGGGAGACAGGCATCAAGCGTGGGGTCGTCTCACCCCGGAGGTGAGGGAGACAGGCATCAAGCGTGGGGTCGTCACATCCCGGGGGGGAGAGACAGGCATCAAGCGTGGGGTCGTCACACCCCGGGGGTGAGGGAGACAGGCATCAAGCGTGGGGTCGTCACATCCCCGGGGGGGAGAGACAGGCATCAAGCGTGGGGTCGTCACATCCCCGGGGGGGAGAGACAGGCATCAAGCGTGGGGTCGTCTCACCCCGGAGGTGAGGGAGACAGGCATCAAGCGTGGGGTCGTCGCACCCCCGGGGGGGGGGGGAGACAGGCATCAAGCGTGGGGTCGTCTCACCCCGGAGGTGAGGGAGACAGGCATCAAGCGTGGGGTCGTCACACCCCGGGGGTGAGGGAGACAGGCATCAAGCGTGGGGTCGTCACATCTCCGGGGGGGAGAGACAGGCATCAAGCGTGGGGTCGTCTCACCCCGGAGGTGAGGGAGACAGGCATCAAGCGTGGGGTCGTCGCACCCCCGGGGGGGAGAGACAGGCATCAAGCGTGGGGTCGTCTCACCCCGGAGGTGAGGGAGACAGGCATCAAGCGTGGGGTCGTCACACCCCGGGGGGAGACAGGCATCAAGCGTGGGGTCGTCACACCCCGGGGGGGAGAGACAGGCATCAAGCGTGGGGTCGTCACACCCCGGGGGGAGAGACAGGCATCAAGCGTGGGGTCGTCACACCCCGGGGGGGAGAGACAGGCATCAAGCGTGGGGTCGTCACATCCCCGGGGGGGAGAGACAGGCATCAAGCGTGGGGTCGTCACACCCCGGGGGGAGACAGGCATCAAGCGTAGGGTCGCTTCACCCCAGGGGGAGACAGGCATCAAGCGTGGGGTCGTCACACCCCGGGGGTGAGGGAGACAGGCATCAAGCGTGGGGTCGTCACACCCCGGGGGGAGAGACAGGCATCAAGCGTGGGGTCGTCTCACCCCGGGGGTGTGAGGGAGACAGGCACCTGGCCACCAGTAATTTCCAGACAACGAGAAGAACGACGCTGTCAACCAGTAGGTGTGTCGGCCATGATGTTCAGTGTATCCGTCACCTTCAGTGGGGAGGACTGACACAGGAGATGGTTGTCTCAACACACTCCCTCCCTCCGCACCACTGAGGAGGTGTGGAGCCAGTGGGCGGCCTCGGGGCATCTGGTGCGGGGTATAGGAATGTGAAGACGAACCATTGAGTAAGGAAGGCAGGTACCGGTGGAACGAGGCAGGCACCCGGGGCACCTCTACACCAAGACCCACTTGGCCACACCCACCACCACCACCACCACACAGCTCGCATGGAATCACGTACACACAGGGACACACACACACACACACACCACGAGGAGAGACGAGGTGAATGGAAGGGATGGAATGGGACGGGGTGAGGAAGAGGAGAGTGATGGAAGAGCAGGGGACAGATGGAGCCAAGGGGAAAGTTTTACCTTGGGGCAAGATATTACATCCAGCATCCACAATAATGTGAAAATATGACATGAGGACGAGGGTCAGTGACAGGATATGGGTTAAGGGAGAGGGTGAGGGCAGAAGGTAAGGGTTAGCGATAAGATTAAGGGCAGAGGAACAGGAACAGAGACAGGGTAAGGACTGAGGGAGAGGACAAGGGCAGAGGGAGAGGGTCATTAAAAGGATGTACGGAGAGTGAGGATCAGTTAGAGATAAGGGCTGAAGGGGAGAGAGAGAGAGAGAGAGAGAGAGAGAGAGAGAGAGAGAGAGAGAGAGAGAGAGAGAGAGAGAAAGAGAGAGAGAGAGAGAGAGAGAGAGAGAGAGAGAGAGAGAGAGAGAGAGAGAGAGAGAGAGGATAAGGGTAGAGAAAGAGGTCAGCAGGATGATAGGGGCTGAAGGAGACTGAGTGCGGCAGTGAGGGCCGATAAGAGTGGGTCAGGGAGAGATAAGGGAGAGGGTTAGTAAACTAGAGGATGAGGGCTGACGGGGGGTTGAGGGAGTGGTAGGATAAGGGCTGAGAGGAAAGGTCAGTGGGAGGATTAGCGCTGAAGTGTGAGGGGGGGGTCAGGGCTAGTGCTGGACACACGGAGAAGGTTACTGTCATCAAGGGATAATCATCTGGAAGGCATGTCTGTATATAGTAACCAACACTGACAACACGGACAAAACATGTGCCCCTGGGAAAGGCCATCTTGGGTGAAAAAGAGGAAAAAAAAATGTAGTAATTGATTACGGTTCCACGTGAGTCTGTAGAGCCGACTCCAAGGTAGAGAGGTCTTGGGGAAGAGAGAAAGACGAGAGGCGGAAGAGAATTGGTCATCTCAACCGTTCCAGGTAAGACAGAGGCACCACAACGGTCCCTGCTCGAGTGGTCATCATTTAGCGAAGCTTCATCCACATTTGCTTCCCGAAATGTTAGGTTAGGTGAGGTTAGGTTAGGTTAGATTAGATTAGATTAGACTAGGTTAGGTTATGTTAGATTAGACTAGGATAGGTTAGATTAGAGTAGGTTAAGTTTAGATTAGGTTAGGTTCGACTAGGTTAGATTAGATTAGACTAGGTTATTTGTGTTAGGTTAGGTCAAGTCTCCTTGTACTGTTAGTTTAGGTCTCCGTGTACTGTTGGGTTTATAGAGGTATTAGGTTAAGGAGGAAGATAGATTAACTGAGCGTTAACCTACTGGCTGGTGCTGTGCAACACGCATGGCACAATATGTCTCTGTACTTTCTGTTTAATGTGGCCCTATGATTCCACACAATACTGACGGTATAAAGCCCTGTTCCACATCTTCCACAGACGACGCGTGACTGCTGTGTGACACCCTGTGCCACCTCTTCCACATACAACGTACGATCCACCTGTTCCTTGTTATTCCACATGTGTATCTCATCTGCTGATGGTTAACACGTGACTCATGCTGATCCCATGCCCTAACATGTCCACTTTTTCCCCAGATGATGATGATGATGATGATGGAAAGGGGCTGTAGGTCAGAGCTAAATTCATCACTTAATACATCACTTGAACTCACGGTGACGAACGCACGGGTCGGTCCCCTTTTTAACTACATGAATAACATGTAAACAAGAGACTAATGTAAAAGACTGCATCATTAAATATTCTTTGTATTCATCGTATCTCCATGGTGTCTTCAGTATATCCGCGTGCACGAATATTGCACTTCTGTACAGTGTTATATCTAAATCGTTCGATAATATCTAGGGTAGAAAAAATACTGTATCCCCATCAAGGATCAATAATAATAACAATAATAATAATAATAATAATAATAATAATATAATATTAATAATAATAATAATAATAATAATAATAATAATAATAATAATAATAGTAATTATAATAATAATAATATTAGTCATAATAATCCAGACAGTTCAGCAGGAATACTATTATCGTTATCACATAACCCCGGGAGCCTTCACCGAGGCTGTGCTACTCCCAGACGCAGGCAACCCATGCACTCCTGGCACATGAAAGCTCCCCATCACCGCTGACGACGCCCACGGAGAAGTAAAACACGATAAGGTCCCAGGTGCACTTTCGTGTAATAATCACATCATCAGGGGAGATACAAGAAAGATATATAAGAAGTCAGTTGATGTACAACGAAGAGACGTAGCTAGGACGCCATTTGGTAAACAAAGTGACTATCCAAATGGACCAAGCCACACAAGGTGGCCCGGCTCGAGAGAAGTGCAGCAGTGTACAGGTCGGGAGGGAGGGAGGGACGGGGAAAAGAACGCAACGGAAACACTGGAGGGGAAACACTGCAACAGCAGCAGCAGCAGCCAGCTTTCTCTCCGGCCAGTATATCACGGGCCAAAGGTTATCCGGGCACACGTAGTCGCTAACTGGGTCATACAAACACACACACACACACACACACACACACACACACATACCATCTCCACTTTCCCGTCCCTCACCTGTGGCATCCCACACAATACAAAGAGGAGAGCCCTGGGCCTCCTCGTCCATATAAATGAGGCCCAGATGGATGATGGACCTGGTCGATGCATGTACGATGAGACACCGTCTGCCACGGGTGTCGGGCGTGGACAACAACATTGCACACGACATCACCCTTCACAACACCCTCAACAACCTCTAAAACTGGACCTTCGCTAACCACGCCTCCCTCAACCATACCAAGACCCCGTGGTCTTGCACCCTAACCTCCCTTCCGTCCACGTCCTCCATCTCCCACCGTCTCACTTGGGGTCCAGACCACTCAAGGTTAGGCGGGCGAGCAAAGTTCTCGGTGTCACTCGGGCATACAAGCAAAGCTTAAGCTAAACGCACCAATAATATCATCACCATCATGTCTTCCAGCTATCATCCCTACATGCTTCGTGGCCTCACGACACTTGGACCCCCTGTATCTCAACTCAAGAACATCCACACAACTTTCACTCTTCCCAGACTCAAGTCTGTTTGCCCCGCCTGATCCTCCTCCTTATCCACTCCACCACAAGAGGGGTTACTAGAGAAGGTGCAGAAGCCGGCATGCCAGACATCCTGGGTCCCTCCTGCAACACCTTTGAGGAAGTGCTCAACATACTAACCCTCTCGACGCCTTCCAACCCTCTCGTCTGAACCTCAACCCCCGAGAGTTTACGATCAAGCGACTGGTCGAATCTCGTCCCCGTTACCTTCTGTTACCTGAAATCACTCGTTCCCGAGTACAAGTCGACACAACAACTGCACAGACCCCATACGAGCTTCTCCTACCGACCGTTCACTACACACAGCCCCACCCCAACCATTTCGAACACGAAAAACAATCAACAGTGTGTGTGTATTATATCAACCTCCACCTTTGTGTACGAGTAAAGATCGTCTGTTTAACTCTCTCCTTTTTTTAAAAGCCAAGTTTGTTGCATGTGTTTCCTCTGCAAATCTTCAGCCTTTGGCTATAGTTAATTAAATAAACGTTAATAATCATTATACGCAAACGTGAGTACACACACACACACACACATACACACACACACACACACACAACCCAAGGAAGTGTACAGTACTGAGGACGAGAAACAATATAAGCAGACCTCGCCATGAATGTTATATGGCATGTAGTAAGCTGCGAGACAGTGTGTGTGTGAGAGGGACATGGGAGTTGACATCGTCCCTAACCTGTCGCCAGACTCCAACATTAGGAGAACAGTAAAGGCGACAGGGTATCTGTTGCCAAATAGCATTTCAAGTACGAGCAGTTCACTTCGGATATGAAGCCAAAACTAGATTACGCTTCTTAAGTTGGGTCACCGTACTAACAGATGTCCATAGAGCTAATAAGAGAAGGTGCTGAGGAAAGCAACACAGATGGTGCCAGACTTAAGAAAGCTAAGATGTAGGTAAAGGATAGAGGCCTTACATTTGCCCATCATGGAAGAGAGAAGAGTAAGGAATGAGTTCATCACAACCTGCAAATTTTCAAACCAGAATGATGACGTGTACAATGAACAGTTCCTCGAAAGACATACGGACAGAACAACCGAAGGATATAACATGAAGCAAGAAACGTGTTCAAAAATATGTCATCAATAAGTACTTTTAGAGTATAAGAGTGGCGGACGAAGGGAATAAAATTGAGAAAATATTAACAGTGGACAGAACACATATGTTAAAAAAAGTTATATAAGACGCTGGTCTCTGTTCAAGAAACATGGACGCTTGAGTGTAAACCTCCCTCCCTGTACAGGGTAGGAATAAGTAACGTACAATATACATAAAGTTGAGAGACGCGGCGTCATGAACGCAAACTTCTCTACCCGTGAGACACAAACAGTAATCACGATCAGCAATTCTCTCTCTCTCTCTCTCTCTCTCTCTCTCTCTCTCTCTCTCTCTCTCTCTCTCTCTCTCTCTCTCTCTCTCTCTCTCTCTCTCCCTAATTTCTTTGTGTCTCTCGTACCGGCCTCAGTTGGCGGAGGTCGGTGGTCAGTAAACAATACCACCAGCCGGCAGGTGCCTCGATGTCTGGTGCCTGGTCCCCCCTGACGTCACCCTCTCTCTCTCTCTCTCTCTCTCTCTCTCTCTCTCTCTCTCTCTCTCTCTCTCTCTCTCTCTCTCTCTCTCTCTCTCTCTCTCTCTCCCCTTCTCCACCCACGGCAAGTGGAGAGCGAACGGGCCAGAGGACATATATGATCTACTACAGTAGATGAGGAAGGGAACATTACCAGCAGGTAGACGATGGATAGAGAGGCATACAGCAACAGGCAAGTGACTCACACAAAGCCAACAGCCATGGAAACTACCACACTCGCCCCCTCACTTTTAACCTCTCTTGGAAATTCCGCAGAAGTGAAACAACACAAGAATCTGAGGGGGTGAAAAGAGGGGGGAGGGAGGTTTGTTCAGGTCTGGAGAGTGTTTGTCTCGAGATGAAGAACGTGATATGAACAGAGGGTTGACTCGTCACCGTATGTAGGCTAGTGCCACTCACACACACACACATGTGGGAAAGGTTGCTTCTTCCACTTTTCCATGGCTTTTTCATCACAAGTACATGTGCGCCTTCTTCTTCTGTGACCGGGTCGTACAGCCCCCGACTCGCTACTAACAATGTAGTGAGTGAGAACCTTGGAAATTTGAGAACTGGTTCGTTTACTGTCGCTTTTACCATCCACAGGGACGCTCTGGGACGGTTTTTTTCCTACATTTTACAAAGCATCATCCCTCATGCGGGTCTGCTTTCATCTGAAGAACAGCCAACTCATCTTTCATAACAACCATAATCGTTTCCTTTTTCATACTGAACAAAAAAGATGTGATAATCAATAACGTAGGTGAAAACAATGTCCAGGCGCTGTAACAGGTAAATGCGTGAGGAGATCAGACAGGTTAAGAAGGGAGGGTCCCCCTTCCTTTCACCGTAACACACCTCCTCCCATCACAGAGCATGGGAAGGGCTGCAGGAGGAGAGAATGGTGAGGGGAGAGGCTCCCAAGGAGAGAAGAGAGAGGCAACCAAGACGAGGGAGCCCGAGGAAAGTAGGTGGAGACAAACACTGGAAAGTGTGTCGAGTCACCTGACCACGGAGACCATCACTGGCTGCCGTATGCAAACACCCCCTCCCATACTTTCCGTTGCCCCAGTCGTCACCCACACACCTGCCTTCACCAGCGACCATCACCCAGCTTGCTACACCCACTCGCCTTCACCGGCGACCTACTAAATTCCAGAGTGCTGGTGCTTCGTTCTGCCAGAACCAGGTGGCGAGTACCCTGGCCAACCTTAACGATGGAAAAACAAAGTCGCTCCTCGCTCATGTTGTTGTGGGTCTGCAGGTACCAGAGTCATAATGACCCCTTCCGTTACGGTACGCGCGGCGGCACCACACACACCAAGGAAGGCACGCCACTCATGGGTACATTGCATATACACAACTCTCACGGAAACATGAAGCCACACCAGGACCACTACATACAATGACACACGACAACCATCGTTATATTTCCATTATTATTATTCCGCCAGATACGTACCACAACTGGAGGGAGCCTCAGTAGAGTACCAGCGGTACAGTAACCCGCCCGGGATCATAAACAGTGGGTCATGGGAACGACTGCGCGTACCTAGCGGCCTCAGACTCGCACACAGCCAGTCACACGTCAGGCCCCGCACAACGCCACACTCACATCAAGCATGGTAGAGTACACCCCACATCGTGACCAGGGGACACCGTACACCGTGCTAGGAACCACCATGCTCCTCACCTTACACATCATGTTTGGCTCATTATAACGAAAGACGATGTGCGTGAGGGTTAACCCATCCTGCTGCATGCATCATAACCAGAGTTCTAAGAACCAACAAGAACCACAAGATGTGGTCGTCCGATTTCTTGCATAAACTCAACTAATCCACGGTCAGATGGCCACCGTCCCAAACTGAAGTTTCTGTGCAAGAACCTGAGGTCTACATAATACTTACCCACATTTCCAGACAACTTTTCCTTGGAGCAAATAAGGTTAATAATTCCGTGATCCAAATATGAAAGGTCAAGGTTACAACAAGATGATCTCGGAAAATTTTTCCTGTGTTATTTCTTTCTCATCATATTTACTTAATGTAACCCGTTACTTTACACTTCCCTCTCTACCTGGCCTACCTACCTCTCTTATACCACGTACATTACCGTCCACCCTACCTACCACCCACCACAACCTTGAAATCACACCAGCCACTCAGGTTAAGGGGGGTGGGGGAAGGGGAAGGGGAGGGGTTAGTGTGCAAGGAGGAGAGCGTCCGTAATGCACAGTAGAGTGTAACCCAACCCGGCGGTCACTTCCCCATGACAGTGAGGGGGTAGACCCCTTGCCTGGCCTAGTCTGAAGAGTAATGTTGTTGTGGAGACCAACAACAGGTCACATGAGACGAAGACTGGCTGATGCAACACCAGCCACCACACAACACACGGTACCGATGAACCAGACACGTTCCCCCACCAACATCCTCACTAAACACACGACACAAGTTATGAGGTCGTCACTGATTACTGATGTGATTTGTGCCGGTGTCAGCTGCCCGCCAGGATCGTCTGGTGTTCGAACGGCAGTGAAAAAAGGATAACAGACCAAGCAGTCTGCCGCCACCATGTCCCGAGCCCTGCTCCTCGGGAGCCAATACCTGCCTCGTTCTAGTCAGCCCCGCGGCAGTTCCCCGCCACAACGAGTCTCCTGTTGGCGCTAGCTAACCCAGCTTTCCCCATCACGTTGTCACACGGTCGCGGAGGAAATACGGTCGAGAAATGTGAGGTTCTGTTTCTGCCAACATCAAGACGGTGATTGATGAAATATATCCCATCTGGTTGGCCTCCTGACTCGCTAAACATCTCGACAGACCATTGGATCACTGCACACTCGGCAGACCATGGGATCAGTGCACACCTTGGCAGACCATGGGATCAGTGCACACCTCGGCAGACCATGGGATCAGTGCACACCTCGGCAAACCATGGGGTTAGTGCACATCTCGTCGAACCAAGGGATCAGTGCACATCTCGGCAAACCATGGGATCAGTGCACATCTCAGCAGACCTCTGCCTGGGCATCAGCTGGAGCCTCTCACAGCGGCAGACTTGGGTGCACACTTTACATAATAACCAGGAACTATCACCCGATATTTGCCAGCAAAGATTATCAGCGGGTGGGTGGGTGGTGGGGCAGGAGGAACCACTGTTGACACGGGCTTGTGGTGCCTGCCTGCCTGCTCACCAGCCACGGCCGCCTCCCTCCGTCAGCGTCACCAACACATACGTACTTCAGGATGGAACGCACTCGACACAAATTGACAACAAACCTGGCCACCTCTTCCTACCGCAGTAAATTCATTTCAGTGATTCAATTTGAAATTCACTCTGAAAATATTGTACAAAGAATGAATGTAAAAAAATACATCACATTTCTTATTATTTTCTTAATACTATTCGCTAGACAATCCAAGATGGGGAAAACTACTCCAACACTCCTCACATCCCACACCCACGGCTGTCTTATGAACTATCAGTACTCTCATGGCAGAGGTGGTGTTCAGAGGAGAACAGCGGAAAAACAAGGTTTATAACAGTCCATAATTTAAGGAAAGTCTCATATGAATGGATACTCAGACAAGATGGGGAAGCAGGGCGAGGTATGTCCAAAAAAGATAAATGAAGAGAAAGCTGATTTACGTCATCACAGGACGTCAAATGCGCTTCTTTTCAACACAGGCAAGTGGTAAGGAGCTATGTGATACATATAGAGGAATAAACAAAGGCGTGAGAAAAAAAAAACCCACCCGAGAAGCTGCCCACATACGCGCAGGATAAGTGGTCGCTATAATCGTGACTGCTCCAGAATATGGGCAACTGCAGCGGCGAATTCTGCGGAAATGGAGCGTTAGGGGACTCGTTGGCCGGAGACCTGGGGAGCCAGCCGTCCGCGGGGGAACACACACACTGCGGAGACCAGCCAGACAAGGAAATGTTGACTCCTGTTGAGTGAGATCTTGGAGGATGCTGTACTTCCAATGATACAACCTCTCTCAACGTGACTATTCACTTGCGGTATATATATATATATATATATATATATATATATATATATATATATATATATATATATATATATATATATATATATATTCCTATGAGTCCACTAGGAAAATGAAACACGACGTGGACTCATTGGAATATCTTGATCACGCGCAAAATTGTGATTTCCAATATATATATATATATATATATATATATATATATATATATATATATATATATATATATATGAAGGTGATATCGCACTTTTCAGTCGGAGTTCAGATAATTCATTCCCACTTTACAATACGCTGAATGTTTCACGTGGGAAATCCTCCTCATCAAATGTAAACAATGCAAAAAAGCTTCGAATTCCAACACCACCACAAAGGCACAATTGTACATCCGCTTATCGCCAGGCCACAGTCGACTCCACGTCCTGGCCGTCAAGGGAAAAGTTGAAAGGGGAGGGGGAATGCCTTATGGTCAAGGTGACTTTATGCAGGGGTACATGCACTGGGTATCGAGATGCTTCTTATGTTGTCTTATAATTCTTTAATAATGATTTGGCTGATAATAATATGAGCTTTAAAGTTACCTTGGGATTGGTTAAGTTATAATTATTAATATTAGCAATTAAGACATTCAACGATATTAAAGGGTAGTATAATCCGATGAGGGGTATAATGTGACTGGGTTGTTAAGGTGTACAGGTTGATCGCCATATATATATATATATATATATATATATATATATATATATATATATATATATATATATAATATTTCATAAATATTCGCCATTTCCCGCGTTAGCGAGGTAGCGTCAAAAACAGAGAACTGAGCCTTAGAGGGAATACCCTCACTTGGCCCCTTCTCTGTTCCTTCTTTTGGAAAATCAAAAATGGGGGGGGGAGGATTTCCAACCCCCCCCCGCTCCCTCCCGTTTTAGTCGCCTTCTACGACACGCAGGGAATACGTGGGAAGTATACACACACACACACACACACACACACACACACATATATATATATATATATATATATATATATATATATATATATATATATATATATATATATATATTATCCCTGGGGATAGGGGAGAAAGAATACTTCCCACGTATTCCCTGCGTGTCGTAGAAGGCGACTAAAAGGGAAGGGAGCGGGGGGCTGGAAATCCTCCCCTCTCGTTTTTTTTTTTTTTTTTTTTACAAAAGAAGGAACAGAGAAGAAGTCCAGGGGAGGATATTCCCTCAAAGGCCCAGTCCTCTGTTCTTAACGCTACCTCGCTATCGCGGGAAATAGCGAATAGTATGAAAAAAAAAAAAAAAAAAAAAAAATATATATATTTTTTTTTATTTGTCGCTGTCTCCTGCGTTTGCGATATATATATATATATATATATATATATATATATATATATATATATATATATATAAATATATATATATATATATAAATATATATATATATATATATATATATATATATATATATATATATATATATATGTGTGTGTGTGTGTGTGTGTGTGTGTGTGTTATTCCCTATGAGTACTATTCGAGGAGAGAGTTTTATACTCGTGTGTGTTGGCTTCAGGAAGAAGAGCTGCACTGGTTAGGAGGAAGCGTGCGTGCATGGGGGGAGGGCGCGGGTGAGGGAGCGAGTGGTCTTCCGTGCTGACGCTCTGCCGTTATGAAGCAATAACAAATGAAAGAGAAGAGTCATCCCGGGGTGATGTAACGAACCCGCTCTCCCTGGCCAGGTAGGTACCCGCAGCCACACCTACTGCATCATTCACACCCAGACACCCGACGACATGACCTCATTACCCACACGTTAGTTAACTGGCACGAGGTGTACACTGGCACGACGGTGTACACTGGCACGAGGTGTACACTGGCACGAGGTGTACACTGGCACGAAGTGTACACTGACACGAGGTGTACACTGGCACGAGGTGTACACTGGCACGAGGTGTACACTGGCACGAGGTGTACACTGGCACGAGGTGTACACTGGTACACCCTGGCATCATCAGCTTTATCTTCCCTGCCACCTGATGTTCCCTGCCACTAGCAGCTTATTCCTGCAAATATCATCTTATCTTCCTAGCCACTAGCAGTGTTATCTTCCCTGCCACCTGATGTTCCCTGCCACTAGCAGCTTATTCCTGCAAATATCATCTTATCTTCCAAGCCACTAGCAGTGTTATCTTCCCTGCCACCAGCACCTTATCTTCCCAGTTTTCATCACTTGTCCTTCCCTGCCACCATCACCTGACCTGCCCTTCCACCATTATGACCTGCCCTGCCACCTGTCGTCACCTGGGTGACCTTCCCTGTCCCAGGACACGTACTGTCTATTGCCCTACGGCCCAGTCTGCACCCGGTGTCCCCCAGGAGGAGTACCGGGCGTGGAAGCCACAATGAGGAGACATGACGGGGAAGTAGGACTAGTCTGGCCATCAGGAATGAGCTTACCCACCACCGCCCCGCCCTGTATATACGTTAGTCTCCTCCTCTTGTTGACGTGGGTGAGGCAACGTGACTGAACACTACAGCTTGGAGAACCTCCCGACCCACGAGCCTGCTCCTGCCCACCCGAAAGTATAGGTCCAACTTGCCCAGGGGAACCCTTGATTGTCCAGGGGGGGGCCCTTGATCAATCCACACGTGCTGCTGGCCTCACCTGTCACCAACCAGGGTAGTGAGTGTCGTCTTCCCTTCAGGGACAAGTGTGCCGTCATTTCGTCCAGCTTGACCCGGGAGATGTCCCTCTCTCTCTCTCCCTCGACCCGTGTGGTATTTAGAGCAGGACTGCCTGACGCATCCCGGGCCTGGCCGGCCAGTAATGATGACGTGGCCAACCCAGTGACGTGCTGAGGTCACGTGACTGTAGGTGACCCTCACGTGTTTATGTGTGACTACAGGGTTACGTGGTTACATGACTGCAAGTGACCACCGCCCGGACACCATGACCACCACCTCCCGGACACCGTGACCACCACCTCCCGGACACCATGACCACCACCTCCCGGACACCATGACCACCACCATTCCCGGACACCATGACCACCACCTCCCGGACACCATGCCCCTCGGCTTATCACCGACGTCCTTGAGGAGAGATTAACGCAAGCTTTTATCATCATCCGTATCACTTCCACCCGCAGCCCAGCACCACACCCACTTGACCCTTAAGGCCTAAGCCACAACCCCATTCTTAAATCGCCTTATAATTTATCATCTTCCCTCCATCAACTATGTTATATATATATATATATATATATATATATATATATATATATATATATATATATATATATATATATATATATTAGTCATTCAACCCAGCGAATATATCTCTTTAACCCTGTACAAATCTACCCTCTGAATCCTTAAACCTAAGTGAGCTGTAATCCAACATATCAACAAGAGAACAATTCATACCAGATGAAAGTTTGTAATCATGTCCTTCCTCGTCCATGATGTTCTTTTCAAAAGTTTCAGTTGCTCGTTCCTTATCTTGCTGTGGACATTCTTTGCTCTCTCGTATCTTTCAGATGTTGGCCTGGCTGCAATCTCCACCCTATTTATCTCCTACACTGTATATCCCACGTTCTTTTGCTTTCGACGTCTTAAACTGAAGCACATCCTTCTGTTTCATCCTCAACCCTGCCTCTGTACTTTCAGCTAATATCACCCTATGTTCCTACTTAAGTGTATATTCCCCAAAACTTTTCATAGCACTGAGTTATATCATGGCTATTGAACTCTATATCCCCACTTGCTCCCACAGAAATACTAGGGTTGTTTCTAGTTTCTATCATAATATTTCCTTCGTGAATGTGAATTCATCTTTGTTCACCTCCTCATGTACCATCACCATCATACTCCACCATTACATCAGACCATTGTTCCACCTGCTGGATTGTGTCTGTATTCTGTGTCCTGAGAAGATGTAGCTGGTAATGATGGTGGATCATCCTGTTCAGTTCTGTCGCGCTACGTGATATGCCAGTAACAGGAAACTCTCCAACTTTCCAGCATACACTACGACACTTTTGTCTTTCCACGACTTTCTGACCCACACAACCTAACCAGCTGTGAAGACTGCGGGTCTCACCGCCGGAGTGTTCCCTTTACTGTAACTTTTTCTTCTGGTTCAGTAAAAAAAAAATCTTTGCAGGATCATGACTTAACAACATTTTTTTTTGACTGCTGGAGGCCCCAGTGGCGGACCAAACTCCACGTCAAGGCCGGGCCTTGATTGAACTATAGAGAGGTTAATGACGGGAAAAGAAGAAACAAGGAGTATTGACGGATTTTGGAGGAAGTGAAACAAAAACTTTTAAAAAGTGCCACGTCATCGTTACTGGGAAAGATTTGAGATGTAGAGAGTAGCACAGCTTCGAAGGTCAAGGAATTCTTGTCCTCAGTTGCTCAAGCTATTATGTATTGTATGATGGGACTATTTTACGTGTGTCGCTTATGAAGAGGTCCAGCCCCCTGCCCTCCTCCTTTCCCCCCGCTCCCCATCACTAACCGTAGTTTATGCCTAGAATCTCTTCTTCCATGTTAATCTCTTCTTACTATCGTCCATCCCTGGGGCCAGCACTGACCTCAGTCATGTCTCCAGTGTGTCAGCTATATCATGTGTCTGTTGTCATGTCCGCGTGGGTATGTCCATCATCTTCTACTGGTTGAGCCTCACCGCTGCCGCCCCCTGGATGGGACGTCCACAACACCAGCCAAGGTCGTATCACTTGCAGTACACATCAACAACAACCCGGCCCATGTGTGACCTGAATATATTCACTGCCACCCTCAAGCAAGACCCAACCCTCGGCATAAGTTCCTTTGAGAACTGTGGCGACGATTCATTTCTGGGAGAGCCATATCTGACGAACAGTTCCTCGAACATAAGTGATAGTTACTATCAGTCTCTATATCTCGTGTTTCCTGTCATGTGAGTCTCATTCGTTTTTGTTTCGTCGGCCTTAAGTCTCTCTCTCTCTCTCTCTCTCTCTCTCTCTCTCTCTCTCTCTCTCTCTCTCTCTCTCTCTCTCTCTCTCTCTCTCTCTCTCTCTCTCTCTCTCTCTCTCTCTCTCTCTCTCTCTCTCTCTCTCTCTCTCTCTCTCTCTCTCTCTCTCTCTCTCTCTCTCTCTCTCTCTCTCTCTCTCTCTCTCTCTCTCTCTCTCTCTCTCTCTCTCTCTCTCTCTCTCTCTCTCTCTCTCTCTCTCTCTCTCTCTCTCTCTCTCTCTCTCTCTCTCTCTCTCTCTCTCTCTCTCTCTCTCTCTCTCTCTCTCTCTCTCTCTCTCTCTCTCTCTCTCTCTCTCTCTCTCTCTCTCTCTCTCTCTCTCTCTCTCTCTCTCTCTCTCTCTCTCTCTCTCTCTCTCTCTCTCTCTCTCTCTCTCTCCTCTCTCTCTCTCTCTCTCTCTCTCTCTCTCTCTCTCTCTCTCTCTCTCTCTCTCTCTCTCTCTCTCTCTCTCTCTCTCTCTCTCTCTCTCTCTCTCTCTCTCTCTCTCTCTCTCTCTCTCTCTCTCTCTCTCTCTCTCTCTCTCTCTCTCTCTCTCTCTCTCTCTCTCTCTCTCTCTCTCTCTCTCTCTCTCTCTCTCTCTCTCTCTCTCTCTCTCTCTCTCTCTCTCTCTCTCTCTCTCTCTCTCTCTCATGATACACACCTCCGTCAGCGTGCACCAGTACCCTCGGGCTGGCATCATACCCCTGCCAGGTCACGATCACTGTGTGTGTGTGTGTGACTGTACTGTATAATAAGAACCACTCATCTGAGCACCCAACATATTGACACATGATCATCATGGTGGGTGACAACGGCGGACGCGCGCGCGCGCGCGCGGCCATGTGATAGTCATCTTGCCTATTATATAAAAGCAAAACCAATAGTACCGGTATATGAGATATGCACATCTCATTATGCGGGAACACACCCGTCTCCTGCATAACCCCCTCTCTCTCTCTCGTGACCATCTCCACTCGTCACTTCTCCAGCAACAAGCACTCAGTACAATGACGATAGGAACCCTTTATCACAACCATTATCAGACCATTTTTTGTTCTTTGTTTGTCTTTTCGTTCGCCAACGAACTGCCCAGGTTGAGGGGGTTGGTACCACAGAACTTATTCTCCCCGGGGCCCGACCCCAGCACCCTCCCTGCATGTGGACAGTCTCTCCTCACTTGACTATGATGAGATGATTATTATTTTATTATTTGATCACATCTAAAGCTGATGTGGACAGCACTGGCCACCATTCCGTCATTATAGGGGAGAAAAATCTTTCAGGAGGCCATAAGCTGGGCAGTCCTGGCAGCTGGTGGCGTTGTGGTGCAAACAATATATTATTACCAATAACCCAGCAGGTGGTGCATCCCAACCCTGCGCCTGACACACCACCACCACCACCACCTGCCCCTTCCCGCAACCCACGGCCCCAGCTGACACCACTCACTCTTACCACCACCAACCCCCCGTACACTGCTGCACTACCACGGTACACCACCAATCCCACGTACACTACTACCTTTCCACGGTACACTACCAACCCCCGTACACTGCTACCCTTCCACAGTACACTACTAACCCCCCGTACACTGCTGCCCTTCCACGGTACACTACCAACCCCCCGTACACTGCTGCCATACCACGGTACATTACCAACCCCCGTACATTACCAAACAACCATCATTACCAGTACTATGGACCTGTGGACCTCCGTGGTGTAATGGTCTGCGTCACTGACCGTAACGTATTCACGGGCCACCCGGGCCGAACGCGTGGGTTCGAAACCTGGCTGTGGAAGTCAGCCCACTGTTGCCTTCAGCAACAATAATACTATACAGAATATCTTAATCAGGAATTCACCAGAAAATTCTCTTGGATGCATCTATAAAGTGCCATGTGGAAATTGTGATAGGCAGACTGGTAAGGATCTTTCTGTTAGACTTAAGCAACATTTAGTATAAGAACGGGACAAGAATCAAATGCCTTGTTTAATCACGTTAAAAACTATGATCATTGTACTGACTGGAGTAATGCCATCTCAGTTATTAACTCTAAATCTATTACCACGAGAAATATTATTGAATCTTCTATTATCAAATACACAAAGAATTATAATCTTAATATTAGTGATGGTCTATATAAATAAGATAATTCTATTGTTGAAAAAATTGTAAAATTTTAAGTTTATGAAAGCTCGTTGTGTGTCTTGGACAATCGCATGTTTACCAAATGGCGTCTTAGCTTCGTCTCTTCGATGTATATCAACCGACTTATATTTCTCTCATGTGTCTCCCCTGATGATGTGATTATTACACGAAAGTGCACTTGGGAACTTATCGTGTTTCATTTTCCCCGTGGACTCATAGGAATATATATATATATATATATATATATATATATATATATATATATATATATATATAGAGAGAGAGAGAGAGAGAGAGAGAGAGAGAGAGAGAGAGAGAGAGAGAGAGCGTTAATGAGAAGGCCTTAATTGGGCATTCATTTGCCCCAGCCGTCTCAGCTATGAATATATAAAAAAACATAATAAAAACACCATTATCCGCTTTCACTGGCGGCACTTGAGTCAGGTGGAGCAGTGTGGAGCCGGGCCGGGGTGCCCCTCTTGTCACCAGTTGCCCGTGACACTAATGAGGCTGGAAGTTGGGCGTGTTCCAGCCAATCACCTGTAAAAGCCCCTCTTCCGGCGGGCAGGCACCCAACCCTCTTTACACGAGGCCAGATTCACTCTTAAAGCTTCCTGGTCAGGTTATCTTCACCTCACTTACCGTGCCACACTCTCCCTCACCACACACTCTCTCTCTCTGCTGGCCCCGGCGTCTCTCGTGCCTGAACAATATGACATCCCATACACCACACCACCTCCGTACTCGTCCTCCATGTTAACATTTAACCACGTATTGTGACCATCTTAACAAGGTCGTACTATCGTAATAGTTCGGCTCGATGCCTCGTCTCTAGTGATGACCTTCCCTCAGTACCTCCCCGTCCACCTGCATCACCTAACCCCACTCACCTCCAGCCCACCTGTACCACCACCTCACCCACCCACATGTATCATCTGACCCACTCAACCTCCTGCCACGCTCAGCCTCCATATCCTCGCCAGGGACGGACACACCCGCCACGGGATGTATACAGACATCACACTGCCCTGCACCACACACACACACAACAAAAAAAAAGTCCCTCCTAACTCCGCCATTACTATATGTGGTTGCTGCCCTGCCCCCCCCCCCCCCCCCCCCCCCCCCCACCACACACACACACACACACACACTACAGTCCAGTCATCTCCTCATAAGGCAGGGGGAGCCTCCCGTGAGTAAACACTGGACACGGTGACCCCAGTCTCCACCTGGCGAGGGACGGGATGGCAAACATCAGAAGAGAGAGAGAGAGTTCCAGGTACAAATGGACGCCGTAAAGAACCATGGCACAGAAACGTGAGGTGGATGAAAAATCAGATCAATTTATGCATATAGTCGAGGACCAGGCGTCTGCCGCTGCTGGCCCGACGTCAGGTGAGAGTGACTCACGACTGAAGACGAGCCTGGTCCTATCTGGTGGAAATAATGTCAAACAACACAAATATTATCCCAAAGAACCAGGAGGACCAAGACCACGGCACAGCAGAAACTGAGGCACATGTTACACATGGTGAACACACTTGGCCACACGTGCACAGGACACAGCCTTGTGTAAACATGAAGGGGAAACTACCGCTGGTAATTACGGCGACACGGAGGGCCAGGCAGAACAGCCACCAAACAACTACACATCACTACAACTATCTACGTAGGCCGGCCGGCCGGGAGAGAGAGAGAGAGAGAGAGAGAGAGAGAGAGAGAGAGAGAGAGAGAGAGAGAGAGAGAGAGAGAGAGAGAGGCTTATGACACTAGAGCTGCTGGAACAGCTGACAGCAGAGGAGTAAATCTATCCCTCAGCTGTTGTCAGCGGGCTGCCTCCCACACCACACCCAACTATCCCGGGGACGGGACATCCCCAACACCCAGGGCCAGGCTCAAACCCACCTCTATATCCCAACAATATAGATGATGAGAGACTGTGTCGTCATCTCGCAATCGACGGTTTGGTCACTACCACAGACGCGGATCTACAGCATTAACCCGAGCGCTGCTTCAAGATGACACTCGACAGCAGCAATAGTAGTAGTAGTACTGAGTGGACGCAGTCGCCTTTACCATGGGCATGCGAGGGGCTTCCTAGCTGCGTATGTACACCACATACACTACGCATTACCTATTCATGGGATATCGCTCGCGAAATGAATACGTTTGAAAACAAATGACGAGACCAGAATAACTCATGAGCTTTGCCAGGTGACTGTAGTGGTGCTCATGATGCTGCCAGTGATGACAACCTCATAATGAGGCAGTGACCATTCATGAAGACGGTGAGGCAGCGTATGTATGTACGAGGGAGAGGCTGGTGGTGGTGGTGGGCCAGATGATGAGGCATGTTCCTCCCCCTCATTGTCAGGTCTTCCCTCACCCGTCTTGTTCTAGCCTTACCAGTGGACACGATGTTTACGTCACTCTCATAAACCAGCGTAACTCGTGTGTATTCGTTCATGTTACTGCATTAACCCACAATCGTCCAGCGTCTCGCACCACATTGGTCCTGGGCAGCCCGAGGCTCTGCACACACCACTCCCTCCACAGTCACCACTCTGCCCTCCAGCTTGGCACGGTTACATCCTAAGCTTTCCCATACATTCATGAAGAATATATTGTCAGTTAAATAGAGAGTGGCCACCTGTTGGCTTGCTCTCTTTTAACTGTCCTTCATGCTGTGTACTCAGCCTTATCTCTGTATAGACTGTCCTTCGTACTGTGTACACGCAGCCTTATCTCTGTACTGACTGTCCTTCATGCTGTGTACACACAGCCTTATCTCTGTACTGACTGTCCTTCATGCTGTGTACACACAGCCTTATCTCTGTACTGACTGTCCTTCATGCTGTGTACACAGCCTTATCTCTGTATTAAGTGTCCTTCATGCTATGTACACACAGCCTTATCTCTGTACTGACTGTCCTTCATGCTGTGTACACACAGCCTTATCTCTGTACTGACTGTCCTTCGTACTGTGTACACACAGCCTTATCTCTGTACTATCTGAGAGTGACCCTACCCTTCTCTCTACAATCTCGCGTCTTATAACCTCACCACATTTGTATGTTGAACAAACTCCTCCAGAGTTTAATTTCAAAGACATCCGCGTTTCTCTTCAGTTTAATTCTATGCCTAAGATGTTGTTCCGTATTTTACACTTGAAATTATCACCACACAGAATCTAATGTTTATCTTCCTGGTCTCCTACACATGTGTCTATACCATACTACAATGCGTCGCTGCCCACCATACACCTTAAAATGTTTCCCTCAGACATCCTGGCTCAACCAACACACAGTATTACGACTCTGTCACTTGCTGTAAACTGACGCTCCATTTTTGGAGGCTGAGCAACTGTGTTTGCTATTTGCCCGTTACTATGACATCACTGTTGAGCTTACAAACTGCGCAGCCAAAGGATTGTATCGCGTCTCCGACATGTTGTATAACCCCAGCAATTACCGCAAGGACGTCTGCAGGCTGCGCTCTGTATAATCTGCCTGATACGAATCACCTCCACATTTGTAACAGACTCTGCCTTATGAATATGGAACTACAGTACTGAAAACAGCCCTCACACCTGCTACCTGCACCCCAGTACTGACCAGGAGACAAACTTGTGGGGGAAAAAAGGGGTGGCCCTGGTTAGGTTGGGCGGTGAGGCGGTCGAGCAGATACTGAGCATGTGGCCCACCCAGGGTTTGCCACACGACCAGGTGTGTGTGTGTGTGTGTGTGTGTGTGTGTGTGTGTGTGTGTGTGTGTGTGTGTATGTGTGTGTGTGTGTGGGTGAGGGGGTGGATGGGGGAGTTAGTACTATATACAGACTTCGAACCTGCAGCGTGCGAGACCCGTCCAGTGAACCACAACAACAACTAGTATCAATGAAGTACACAAGGAAGGTAAGGTGCCCACCCTTCCCTGCTCCTGTCACCCAGCTCAGTATGTGTCACACGTCCCCCCTCCCCCTGCAGCTCTCGTACATCCTGTACATTCTCTTTCCAACACGATTAATACCTGGTCACAACTGGACCCTGTACAGTGAATACCCAATATACAACTGGCTTTTGATCTCCATGCACAGTGTTCTTGCTGTGGCGTCTGACTGCCCTTTCTTTGCACCTCTCCTGTAGACACTGTGTGTGAGGTCAAACATCTTGGTTGTAAGAGTCGCCCGTTACACATCTGTCTTGCGTGGCACACACACACGTGTGTCGCCTGTATACACCTCACTGTACCGTGGCTGACCCTGCCTGCCTCACGTACCGTTGTTGTCCTCGTCTGTACTTCCTTCATTTACTTGCATCTCGCTTAAGCATAGTGAACACAGTGCAAACTCCGGTTCACGTCCAGGATATGAAGTAAAGCCTTCGTTAAAACGTACCCTTTAACCATGTCATTATATACAGTTTTGATAATAACTCCATCAGTCAGTGAAACGCCTTAACACGCCTCCCAGTGTCGTGTTGTTCCAGCAACAAGTTAAGTACTGTGCCAACCCTCTGAGAGAGAGACCGTACCACACACACACACACACACACACTGCTGTGGTAAGGTTCATGCCGCCAGATTAATAGTCACACGGAGGCCATCCCTCACCACGTCCTACCGTCGTTATCTAATTGGCTTCATCCTCCATGTATCTGGCCAAACTGGAGTCGGTGTAAATCCCTCTTCAATGCACTGTAATCCCGACACCACTCTGGACTCCTCCAAGGCTTTCGTGTCAACATTTAAAATATCTAAGAAGAGATCGAGTCCCCCTATATATATATATATATATATATATATATATATATATATATATATATATATTATATTTATTTATATTTATTTATTTTGCTTTGTCGCTGTCTCCCGCGTTTGCGAGGTAGCGCAAGGAAACAGACGAAAGAAATGGCCCAACCCACCCCCATACACATGTATATACATACACGTCCACACACGCAAATATATATATATATATATATATATATATATATATATATATATATATATATATATATATATATATATATATATCCCTGGGGATAGAGGAGAAAGAATACTTTCCACGTATTCCCTGCGTGTCGTAGAAGGCGACTAAAAGGGGAAGGAGCGGGTGGCTGGAAATCCTCCCCTTTCTTTTTTTCTTTTTTTTCTTTTTTTTTTCCAAAGGAAGGAACAGAGAAGGGGGCCAGGTGAGGATATTCCCTCAAAGGCCCAGTCCTTTGTTCTTAACGCTACCTCGCTGACGCGGGAAATGGCGAATAGTATGAAAGAAAAAAAGATATATATATATATATATATATATATATATATATATATATATATATATATATATATATATATATATATATATATATATATAAAATCAAGAATAACAGCAGGCCTAAGACGAGCCCTGTGGCATGCCACACCCCACTGAGGAAAGGCTCTTCTGCCATGCATCTGGGGTTCCTTTCCTCTCGCATAATTTTCAGTCTTGCGACGGAAGCCTTCCCTGTACCCCTAGCCTGAACATCCAGCTTCCTTATCTTGAGGACGCTGTTATATGTGAACACTGTTCCGTCAGTGCACGAACACGACCCATCCATCTCTCTCTCTCTCTCTCTCTCTCTCTCTCTCTCTCTCTCTCTCTCTCTCTCTAAACACAACTGAGTCTGTCACCGACGCCTAAATCAAATTGTTACTTATTACCTCTTGCCTCGAAACTCATTTTACGTATTACTAAGGAAGTTTGTCCTCTGTGAGACCCGACTTATCTGACATACTGACCTGCAGTTCAGTGCAATATGTAAGTCTCCTCTCTTAAACATTGGTACATTTCTTCCTTCCTTCCCTTGCAATTAAACCTCGTTACAAGAATCTATGAACATCGCATGTGGTTTGTTGCGAGTTCCTCCGCACTTCCTGAGTACATATTCAGGTCCCTAGGACTTGTGTATGCACTAATATTATGGTAGGAGTAATAATAATAATTTCTTGTATTATGTCAGGTGAGACTGCATGGAAAACTGAAGGCCATATATATATATATATATATATATATATATATATATATATATATATATATATATATATATATATATATATATATATATATATATATATATATATATATATAAATATATATATATATCCTTGGGATTAGGGGAGAAAGAATTCTGCCCACTTATTCCCTGGGTGTCGTAGAAAGTGACTAAGAGGGGCGGGAGCATGGGGGCTGGAAATCATCCCCTTCTCTTTCTAAAAGAAGGAATAAAACAAGGAGCCAAGTGAGGAATTTTACCTGTAAGCCTTAGTAATTTGTCCTTTTTTCCTTTTTTTTTTCTTTTTTCAAAAGAAAGAACCGAGAAGGTGGCCAGGTGAGGCTATTCCCTCAAAGGCCCAGTCCTCTGTTCTTAACGCTACCTCGCTAATGCGGGAAATGGCGAATATGTATGGGAAAAAAAAAAAAATATATATATATATATAGATAGATAGATAGATAGATAGATATGCCCCAGCGTGAACCAAGTGCCCAATGTAACGACCAACCCCTACTGGTGAATGACCAGTTGGGTTGACTGTGGACCAACTGCCGCAACCAGGATTCGAACCTACGCGCCCAATCCTCCGTCACGGTCGCCAACGCTAACCCCTACACCGCCACAGTTTAACCAACGGCCACCAAACGCTGAACGTACGGGTAAGATCCAACAGTATGTAAACAAACACGAATGGCTGGCACTCCACAGATCACTGATGTTGCCGGCGGGTCTTGAGGAGTGTTTGAATGACCTGATCACAACCTTTTAGTTTTTTTTACAACCACTTGGATGATGTAGACGGTGAACAGTTCTTCGAAAGCGGCAAGGATAGAGCGAGCAGAAACTACATGATATTAATTACGAACCGCGTGAAAAGATATATCGTAAAGTACGTAATGGATGAAAAAAATAAACTGATATATGATTGTAAATATGGACAAAGTATAGAAATTTAAGAAGTTATATGATAGAGAACTTTCAAGTGATATAGCAAAACAAACGTAAACGTCCTTACCCAATAGCGTAATCGAAATACGTAATACGTACATCGGTAATTAAACACACGCCACTGAACCACCAGGGAGATATAGGGTCGTATAAAGGGAATGTTTTCAAAAGTACAGAGAGTATCCGGGTTCAGCGGTGGCTGGCACAAAGAAGCTTTCACACAGATCAAGAGGCTTTGGGGATGACGACTTAAGACTGAAGGATTGACCACAGAAATGGTTAGCACCGGAGTCGAGGCAGAAAGCCCACACACGTAAATCGTTCATGATTTTGGCCAGGAAGATGATACTCCAGACACGTAGGAGAGGATTGGTTAACTGGTTATTTGGGTTTTCGACCTTATCAACCGCCAGGGTCATTAAGGTCGTCAAGTTCAAATCATACTTACTAGCCGAAAAAAAATCTTCACACCTTTTCCAGGTATTACCACACACACACTCTCACTAAGTGGATGGTCCATGAGGAAGGGTTGGAGAAGAAAGGGATGCTGATCCAAAAGACCACTATAACCTACAGACATGCCACAAGCAGCGCCATATATTAATGTAACAACTGGTGGACATGTGGTCGAGACAGAAGCAGGTGACCAGCAATGGTTCAGCTCGGTCTGGAGCTATGTATGTAACCAGGAGGAACTTTGTCAAAAAAAAAAAAAACATCAGAGGGGTCGTAATTAGAGGTGGTAGACCAAAGGATGAGAGAGAGAGAGAGAGAGAGAGAGAGAGAGAGAGAGAGAGAGAGAGAGAGAGAGAGAGAGAGAGAGAGAGAGAGGCAAAAAAAAATGTCAAAAGGCAAAAAAAAAACGGAAGACATCAAATGAGACAGACTGGGCGGATGAGCGAGCCCCGCTATCAGCGCAGACAGGTGTGGGAGGTCATGGGATGGAGGAGTTACACCAGAATTCATGTGTACACTATCTGGTCAAGAGATAAAATTTAAGGATCAGATTAAGAGAAAATGTACCTGATATTGTGGGAGTTGTGGAGACAAAACATACGGGAGAGATGAGACCTATTTTGTGTAGAAGTAAATATATGACAGCAAGGTAGGGAAAGACAAGAGGAGGAGGACTGCATCTCTTAGTGTGAGACTGTCTTAAAAGTTTCAATAATTACTGGAAGATGACACATTCAGACAATACATCAATTGCAGGAAAGGAGAGCATACTGATGCTAATTAACTGTAATGCCTCAAAGAATTTTCATAAACCGGAAATATATCATGGTCAAATGAGGGAACACACAGTCAGGATGGTACATGAGACCCGGAAACACGTACTTGTCGAACGTGACAGAGTTATAATATTGGAGGATTTTAATTAAGAGGAGACAGGATTTTTATGGAGACAGAGTCTCATCTTGGAGACAGAATTCTATTTGGGAAGCCTTACTGCATCAGCACACCACTGTGCGTGCACACTAGGACCAGAGAGACAGATAACACCATCATTAATGTATCTTACTCTTCATATATGGTAGCATGGAAACTGATGATATCTATGAAGCACCAGTCAGAAAACGTGATCATATAACGCCTGATTCTGATGACGTGATGAACGAGGACGTAGAGGCAGCAGTGGTAAAATCAATCTCACAAAGGAGACATAATCACAGAAACTACAGTTTAAACAAACCCTACGATGACGTATACTGGGAAAAGAAGTTCAGCAGCCAGGAAGTAAATCACTGTGGTGGAGAGCTCTATGAAATTTACATTGTTGTAAGAACAGGGGTACCTGGAACCTCCAACAGAGAGGCACTGTCATGGAAGAGGGAGGAAAGGTTTGGCAAAAGATGACAAAAAGATGAGCTTCAGCGTCTGCTGTGACCAAGATATAGACGAAACCCCAGCGAGCCGGAGTCTGTTTAAGGTATGAGAAAGCAACGAGAATATCAGATAAGAAAGAAAAAGGAAAAAAAAATTTGCATAGAACATTTTGGACATGGCAGATGATCCAGAACTTTTCCAGAAAATCATCAGAAGCAAAATATCAGTTAATTAGCAGCTAACTGGGGTAAGGGATTCAGAAGGAAGAGTTGCAGATGATGATGCAAGAAGAAGTGAGGCAATGAACTGTAGATTCAGAAGTGCTGTCACAGCTGAAACTACTACAGACCCACCACCAGTGAGATGGAATAGGGTCTTGGAAAGCACTAAAATGCTGTATTTAAAAAAGACATGAGCAGCATACAGAAGGGTCTTTATTGCTCCTGGTCCTGTTGAAATGTCACCGTTATGTGCTGCACATGTGTGGTACACACACTTGACAAGCCACACGACATCTTCGAAAATTCTTGATAGAAAGTTAAAGTGCCCAGGGAGTGAAAGAGGGAAGATGTCACACTAAGTATCTATAAGAAAGGAGAGCAGTAGGATGCGCAGAAAACCTCCTGTAAAGAAGAAACTACAGAAATGAGACAAAAAATATTAAGGTAAGGTCAAGTTAAACGAACATCTCAAATTTCTGTGAAAAAGTAAACTCCGTTTAAGACGAGAGAGAAAGCTGGTTGGATTGTCTGTATCAGAAAGCATTAAAGTTTGCCTCCTTCGTCGGACAATTGATCTTATTGTTAAGTAACAAAGAACGTATTTAAGAGGAGCCTTTACGAAATGGGTTGATGTCACCAGTGGCGTGCTCTTCATCTCACAAAATGACTTGCCACAATGATTAGACTCCAACTTGAACATTTTGAGAGATGGCGACAAGGGCATGCGGGGAAATAAAAAGTGAGGAGGATGACATCAACTTACAAGGGAACCTCGACAAGGTCCAGAGTCGGTCGAATAATGATGCATGAAATTTAACTTGAGAAAAGGCAATTATGAGAATGCGAAAGAAGGCCTCGTGATGAATACGATCTAGCAGGAAGTACGCTGCAGGAATGTGTGTGTGTGTGGGAGGACCTTGGGAGTAAACATCATCCCTGGCCCATCATCCCCTTGGTCAAATCTTTGAAGAATAGTTGAGAAAAACTGTCTGTACGTGGATGAGGAAATATTGAATAGGCTCTTCACGGCCAACAGAAAACAGAACTAGAATATGCTTCTCACATTTTCTCACTGCACTTAATAAAGCGCAAAGAATAGTACAAGAAAGATAGTATCAGAATTAAGAAAGCTGAGTTACAGGGAAAGGAAAAAAAACTTAAAAGTTTCCCAGCATGAAGAGTTTCTAAGGAGAGAAACATGAACATATTCCTTAAATTCTTAAATCAGTTTGATGAAGGAGACGATGAACAGAGCCTGGGAAGTAACGAGGCAACCAGACCATAACGTGAAATCAAGCAAGAAACGTGTTAGAAAAAATGTAAAGTACTTTTACAGTATAGAAGTACTGGATGAATGGAATAAACAGTGTTGAAATTATGAATGTGGACTGTACAATATAAAGAAAGGATGATAGTTAATAAAAAAAAAATAGTTAAAAAAAAACCTAAATGGGGCCCCCACAAGAGTAAAACCCCCCCCAAAAAAAATCTAAATGGAGCCCCACAAGAGTGAAAAAAAACCAAAAGCATCTAAATGGAGCCCCACAAGAGTAAAAAAAAAAACCAAAAGCATCTAAATGGAGCCCCACAAGAGTGAAAACCCCTCCCCGTACAGTGCTAGATATGATAACCCACGAGTGTATAACTCCTTCCCTGTACAGTACCACCAGGTAACTACACACGAGGGAAGTAAGAGGCGATGACGATTGCATCACCTTTAAAGAGGAACGTACACAAACTCCAAAGTGAGTCTGATGCATGTCTGATGGAAGTCAACCCGCTTACATGCAGATTAGTGAGGATGAGACACACTGAAGTAAGGCTTCAATACGCATCATTACGTGGCAGGAAATAAGCTACAAATTTGTGTGAGGGACGTGTTGAGTCACCACTGTACCTATACCTCTACCCAGACCCACAAGTTATGAGAACTGTGAAGGAGACGGAACATTGGTGGCAGTAATCTGGATCGCATTCAAGAACACGGATAAGAATCTATACAAACAAAATGTTCGCATCCCGTATCACGCCACCCGTAATCACACCAAAGTCAGAATATGCTTCTCAAGTCTGGTCATCGCACTTCAAGACGCACAAACAACAAACACAGGAAGGTAATAAGGATGGAAGATGGTAGCAGAATAAAAAGATCTGAGATACAGCGAAGTTTGAGTGTAAAGTTGCCTGGCAAGAAAGAGAGAGTGAGGGATGATCTAATCACAATATTCTGTTTTTAACCTAGCGTGATCGTCTTCGGAAGGTGCAAAAATATAACCAGAGGCCATAACAAGAAATGAAGCCTAAAACTGCCAAAATATTTACATTAGTACTGTTACAGTATGATCAGTGGATAAATGGAATAAAATAAGAATGATGACATCATCTGCTCGTTCAAAAAGGTGGTGTGATAAGAGAAAGTCTGGCAGGGCGTCGCTGGTTCCAACAACTTGGTCGACCCACGACCCCAACTTGGCACCATGGACCCAGCCCAAGCTGGGAGGTGGTGAGGGTAGAAGACCTCCGATGACCACGTCAGGTGTACCCCCTTCCCCCTCTCTTAAAATATGTAATTACACGCACACCAGATTTGTAAAACGCATCGTACCCAATCAAAGTAACAATAAAAAAAAAATAAATCTGTAGCAGCTCTTTCCTACCCCACCCTTCCTCTCTCATGCTGCACCAGGTAAGTCTTACTGAGTTTTAAAAGTTTCATGACATTCCTGACGCAACGTGAACTTCCGAGAGGAGCGCGGTGTCTTCCTCCCCCACCTCACTCGAGGAATGTTACACACCACTTAAAACCTTCACAGCTACTCTAACTCCCTCATGAGAGACCACAGGTGAGTACGTCACTCCCACCACGCTCGACCCTACCACGAACCCCTCCTGACCTACACACACACACAACCCGCACAACCACCTTCACCGCACTCTCTACCTTCAAACCTTGAAAGATACAGCAATGTACCGGACTAGTTACGTACCCAAGACATTGTTACGTAATTGAAACAGGTAACTGTCCATATTTTAAACAAAACAGGATCAAGCATCACATCCACCATGATGGTGTACGCCGGTACGTATTTATTTACAAGATTCCCAGAGGCGCGCGTAATGAAATACCGCATCTCCCTAGAACGGGAGTCGTCCCCACCAGAAACTACCCCAACCCCATGGCGCCACCAAGAAACTCGATCACTTGGGGTTAATTTGACATCCGAATACAATTACCTAACAACCATCTGCATCTAGGGTCGTATTTAAAACCCACTTTTCATTGCCGGTTTAGCAGGAGGCATAACAAATGAAGGCCACTTCACTCTCCTTGGAAGCTTTGAAATTAGAGAACCCTGACTCACCACCCCATCCAGCTGAAAGTTATTTACAAAAATCCGCTGATCTAGAATACATGGTTCTGAAAGAAGATATTCCAAGGACAATCAATAATCTAATTAGCCATGAACCAAATACTTCTTTGCAAAATGAATTTCTTGTCCCATGGACTTGTATTCTCTATGCACAAACTCGAGCATACATATGACAAAAAAAAAAAATATACATGGCGACGGACTTTTGAATTTTGTACATACGAAACAAATAATGAAAAGTTATCGACACTGCTATTGACCAAGCTTCTCACTATTTTCTTTCCACGACAAAAAGAATGGCTAAGGGTCAGACAAGACGGTAAATGTGTATATCAAAGCCTATCAATACTTAAGATGAATCATTCCTCGATTAATCCGGAAACAAAAGCATTGTAGGCAACAACCAAAGATGGTCAAGGGAACATCCCCGCGGTCTGCATTCCATACCGTATTAGTTTACCAAATCATCAATTCCCAAACTTACTTGGTGTCAGCTTTTATTTCTTATTAGTATACACGAGTTATACATAAAGACAATAGCATTATAAATTCGGCAGTATATTGGCAGTTATTCTTAAAGGACAAAAAAAAATGCCTTTCAAGTAGTCTCAGGCAATTATTTTCATGACAATATTAGTAGAGAATGTAAATTAATTAACTGGACAACGGCTGACGTGGTATCACCCCAGGAACACCACCATCACCAACCCGTCTCGGCTTCATGCCAACAGCGACCAAAGGTTGGTCAGCGGGAGAAGGGAGGTGCTCTCACCGGTTTCTTGAAATCTGGTTTGCTACCGTACAACAAAACTTCATCACATAACATTCTAAAATTCCACAGAAATGTATACACACAAATATATATATATATATATATATATATATATATATATATATATATATATATATATATATATATAATATAATCGGTTTCCCTAAGTCTGCGAGGTAGCTCAAGGAAACAGACGAAGAATGGCCCAACTAATATACATACATAAACGCCCATACACGCATATATATATACATATATATTTTTTTTTTTTCATACGATTCGCCATTTCCCGCGTTTGCGAGGTAGCGTTAAGAACAGAGGACAGGGCCTTAGAGGGAAAATCCTCACCTGGCCCCCTTCTCTGTTCCTTCTTTTGGAAAATTAAAAAAAAAAAAAACGAGAGGGGAGGATTTCCAGCCACCCGCTCCCTCCCCTTTTAGTCGCCTTCTACGACACGCAGGGAATACATGGGAAGTATTCTTTCTCCCCTATCCCCAGGGATATATATATATATCCTCACCTCACCTCACGCTACCTCGCAAACGCGGGAGACAGCGACAAAGTATAAAAAAAAAAAAAAAAAAAAAAAAATATATATATATATATATATATATATATTTTTTTTTTTTTTTTTGCGTGTGTGGGCGTGTGTATGTACGTGTGTGTGGGGGGGGGGGGTTGGGCCATTTCTTTCGTCTGTTTCCTTGCGCTGCCTCGCGGGCGCGGGGGGCGGCGGCAAAGTGTAAAAAAAAAAAAAAAAGAAAAAAAAAATATATATGTATATATATATATATATATATATATATATATATATATATATATATATATATATATATATATATATATAGATATGGGAGCGGGGGGCTGGAAATCCTCCCCTCTCATTTTTGATTTTCCAAAGGAAGGAACAGAGACGGGGGCCAAGTGGGGATTTCCCTCAAAGGCTCAGTCCTCTGTTCCTAAAGCTACCTCGCTATCGCGGGAAATGGCAAATAGTATGAAAAAAAAAAAAAAAATATATATATATATATACATTTCAACGTATACATACATATACATAAATATATACACATGTACATATTCATACTTGCTGCCTTCATCCATTTCCGTCACACTTTAGTTCGTGATGAAAGTCATGAAGGTAAAATCGTACTTCAGTAGTTCATATAATTTATTCAATATGTAATTCTTCTATACATGTGGCACGACATATTTCGTTGAGACAATCCACTTCATCAGGTGCCAGAACTTAACGAAGTTATTTAATGTAACGGTAGACGCTAGAAGCCCGGAAACCGAACCCGGACCACCAGTCAGATTAGGCAGACAGCGTTCTGTTAGACCACTGATGGACTGAGCTTTTTTTTGTTGTTGATGAAGTTACCACAGCAACTCCAGGTCCTACTGCACACACACTGTGTGGCACGTAGGGTAGAGCACACAAGTACCGAGCAAGCAGAGATAAAAACTCTTACAAATAGATTTTGATTTACACGTGAACATTACTTTCTTATTATTATTATTATTATTATTATATATATATATATATATATATATATATATATATATATATATATATATATATATATATATATATATATCCCTGGGGGTGGGGGAGAAAGAATACTTCCCACGTATTCCCTGCGTGTCGTAGAAGGCGACGAAAAGGGGAGGGAGCGGGGGCTGGAAATCCTCCCCTCTCATTCTTTTTTAATTTTCCAAAAGAGGGAAAAGAGAGAGAGAGGGGGGGGGGGGAGCAGGTGAGGATATTACCACAAAGGCCTAGTCCTCTATTCTTAACGCTACCTCATTAACGCGGGAAATGGTGAATAGTATGAAAGATATATATATATATATATATATATATATATATATATATATATATATATATATATATATATATATATATATATATATAACACCAATTTGTCAGAATTGCGTTAGGTTTTATCGGCAAGTGACATTTTGTCAAAATCTGAATGCTAGTGAAATTTATCATTTTCTTATTTCACTACTATATAATGCATATATGCAATAACGTGTGCGTTTGTGTTGAAGCTACCTTTTTTTCAATTTCAGTAGTCATGTGAAAAGACAAATAAGATTCCCCAAGAACACTACTTTTACTTAGTTTGCAAATCATAAGTGTTCGTCATCTTTGATAAATATTATACAACAGTCCGGTGCTGCTTTATGGACACCATGAAACCTGGTCACCATATCCTGGAGACAAAAGATACGAATACTGTGTGAAGAAATACTTGTATACTTAAATACTTAAAGACGTAAACACGAAATATACAAATATTCATCAATCAAATACAAAAGCTTACAATATCATAGCAGCAAGCTGGTGAAGTTATGTTAGCAAAAAAAGTAAGCGGATAAATGAGCCCTTACACTTCTCGATCAATACCCTTGACTCCTGAGTCATCACGGGCTACACAGTTCAGACATGGTGAACCTTATGGGCGTAGCTCACTGACACTAATCCTAAAACACATATCATTAGCAGGTACACTAAGTTTGTAATCCACTCACCGGCCGTTAGACGATAAAGACCTTAAAATACATAGACAAATCACTATGAGCCACTATTGAAGCCTTGGAAAGTTATCATTTACGAATGTTGGAATATGGGTAAACCTTTAACACAGATGAACGTTACAGCCGTCTTTTTGTTAATTAACGTCACACACCATAGTATTCCATAAGATATTGAATTCTTAAGAACACTATACCAGTAATCAATAGTAGCATTACACAGTTATTGACAAGGTACAGCCGGCTACAGAGGCTCCTCTACATAGAGGTAAAATTAAAGATTCAGTTCCGAGTGTCATATGGCTATATATATAATTCCAGTGTACGTAGAACACTTGTTCTTCACGAATGAACGTCAAATGAGGTACAATACTTGATTGAAAATAAACAAAAATGCTTGGGAACAGATGAGACCAGTTTTCGGTTTTCATAAATTGAGAATTTTGTTTTGCATGATTAATTAGCTGTCCTTTATGTTCATTTCGTTATGTTGAGCAACATCGCGCGTATCAGTTATCTGGCACCAATTTCCACGAAGTATGTCTGCTTTCAATGAAAATCATTTATACTTAAAGAACTTCACAAAAAATCCTGTATTATCCACTTAATTTTTACCAAGTCATCGAGTCCATCCATTTACCATAGAATTGATAAAATTAATATAGAAATATGTATATAATTGCTCTCGACATGATTTGCATGTGAACCTGCATCATGTTACTCCAGCGTAAGATAAGGATATTATCAGCAGCCTGGGAGGAGGTGGGTCTAGTCGGGGAATAAATGGCTGAACCTACTGTCACCTCCCACACCACACTATATGTATAAGCAGTCTTCCAAGATTACCTCATATTAATAATGGAGAACATCGCCGAAGTCTCACAGAAAGCACCTCTCGTTGTCCATATTAAACGATAACAAGACAAAACCATGAATTAAACCCTCCATAAAACCCGTCTGGAAGGAATTTAAACCCGGTTTCCCGGGCTGACAGTGTGTGTCCTGAACGATATTTCAGATGTCAGGTTCAGGGGCGAGGGAGGGAAGCGGCTGGACCACCACTGGATCCTACCCATGTTCCTCACAATTTTTGAGCATCGTATATACCGTGACCGTACGATTTCTACCGAGCTCTGACATATTCTACCAGCGTCATGGCTGGCTGTGTTATCTATGCATTATCACACCTGCTCGAATTCAAATGGTATGTTCCAGCCTCGCCCATTGGTCCTTGCTCGAATTTACTTAAGACTTTCACAGCACTGATACTACACTTTGCAGTTTCATTATTATTATATATTTCGATAGAATATATATTCATAATTCATATTTGCTCTAATTTATTACTTACCGTATTGAATGTTTCACACAATTCATCCAGTTGGTCGTCGTTGAACGTCTTTACACCCTCCGTCGAAGCCATTTTGTCAGACTGTCTGTTCTGCATCCCGCATCGTTCCAATAATTCTTTGTACGTATTATCAACCTTTCCGAACTTCATCTTTTTATATATATTAGTTTCAAGAATGTTATACTATGTATTTTATTTATTATGTTGTTTTATATTATACTGCTTATTTCTCTTTCTTGAAAAAAAGCAAGTAAGATGCACTTTAAAAGATTGTTCAGATGTTAGGGGGGCACGCATGCGCGGCGGGGAAGCAGTGGGTGATGGCGGGAGATGAAACGTGGTTCAAGATGAAGTTGGAGGTGGGTGTGTGAGTGTGTGTGTTGGCAGCTCGGCAGTTGTAGGCAAACTCTGCTTCACCTCCACACGTCGCGTATATTATAAGCCCACCCAGGAGAGCCAAGCCCAGGTGTCGGATGAGGCTGGTTCCTGTTCAAGGTGACTCACGCGTACGCGCCCACTTCGTAGATTTAGGAGTATCATTCAACACAGACCCGTTTCCTGTATAGCCATATTCATACAATTACAATCCATTTAATCTTTTAGCAAAGGATGAGGAAAGTATGTTATTTGAGTAACATTACAACACCCTTATCAAACTTCTTAGGATGTAGCGCTTACTTATTATGCCTGCCTCTTGATAATGAGCAAATATATATATATATATATATATATATATATATATATATATATATATATATATATATATATATATATATATGCTACCTGATTCCGCCTGCTTGAGATTACACCGCGCGTGAAAAGTTACCTTTGGTGAAGGTGTATTATTTGAGAGGACAGTCTCGTCAGAAAACTCACTCCATAAGAGTACGTTTCCCTGCTACTGGAAGGTCAGCCTTGAGTATACAGGAGCTTTTAGAATAGTCTTGGGTAACAAGAACTTTTTCATAGAAAATGATTCTATTGTAATTATAGATACATAACTCAATATATATATATATATATATATATATATATATATATATATATATATATATATATATATATATATATATATATATGTATATCCTTTTTTTCTTTCAAACTATTTTCTCTCTCTCTCTCTCTCTCTCTCTCTCTCTCTCTCTCTCTCTCTCTCTCTCTCTCTCTCTCTCTCTCTCTCTATATATATATATATATATATATATATATATATATATATATATATATATTTCTTTCGTAGTATTCGCCATTTTCCGCGTTAGCGAGGTAGCGTCAAGAACATAGGACTGGGACTTTGAGGAATATCCTCACTTGGCCCCCATCTCTGTTCCTACTTTTGGAAAATTAAAAAAAAAAAGAAAAACGAGAGGGGAGGATTTCCAGCCACCCGCTCCCTCCCCTTTTAGTCGCCTTCTACGACACGCAGGGAATACGTGGGAAGTATTCTTTCTCCCCTATCCCCAGGAATGATAGGACCAGTTTCTATGACAGAGCAGAGTCCTGCTATTTTCTACGAACTTTGGCGAGACTTTACCCCAGTGATACAGCTTCACCAAATATATATATATATATATATATATATATATATATATATATATATATATATATATATATATATATATATATATATATATATATAAAGTGTGGTTGAGAGAGCAGAAGAGGGTGTTTTAGAATGGTTTGGTTGCATGGAGAGAATGAGTGAGGAAAGATTGACAAAGAGGATGTATGTGTCAGAGATGGGGAGGGGAACGAGGAGAAGTGGGAGACCAAATTGGAGGTGGAAGAATGGAGTGAAAAAGGTTTTAGCGATCGGGGCCTGAACATACAGGAGGATGAAAGGCGTGCAAGGAACAGAGTGAATTGGAACGATGAGGTATACCGGGGTCGACGTGCTGTACCTCTGGAACACTGAAATTCTATCCTGGAAATCCCTAAGGTGCAGTTCTTTCTCCATGTCTCTTTAGTATCTTCCCACACGACCAGCCATTACCTCAGGCAAACCTCAACATGAAGGTCATCTGCTTATACAGACGATCCCTGACGCTCAAGTCACAACATCCTGACACCACAGCAGCGACATCCAACGCGCGACTCTGCATTACACAACTGGAACAATGGCTCATCTAGAACAGGATGTCTGAGTCTCCACAGAAACTTTTAATTACTTATGACCTCAGCCAGACACAGATACATCTCATCTCCTTCGGTCACCTTGTTTAGATAAGTCTCTCATACTATGCACAACATCAACCTTTCTAGGCATCATATATATATATATATATATATATATATATATATATATATATATATATATATATATATATATATATATATATATATATATATCCCTGAGGATGGGCTAGAAAGAAACTGTGCACATATTCCCTGCGTAGTGTCGTAGAAGGCAACTGAATGCGGCGGGAGGGTGGGGCTGGAAATCTTCCCCTCCTGTATTATAAAGCTTTTCCAAAAGAAAGAATGGATGAAAGAATCAAATGCAGATCTTATATCGTTTAAGGCTCAGCCTGGACGCTACCTCGATCACGAAAAATAACGATAGATAAATGAATAGATAAATAGATGATATATATGGTTTGGGCACATGGAGAGAATGAGTGAGGAAAGATTGACCAAGAGGATATATGTGTCGGAGGTGGAGGGAACGAGGAGAAGAGGGAGACCAAATTGGAGGTGGAAAGATGGAGTGAAAAAGATTTTGTGTGATCGGGGCCTGAATATGCAGGAGGGTGAAAGGAGGGCAAGGAATAGAGTGAATTGGATCGATGTGGTATACAGGGGTTGACGTGCTGTCAGTGGATTGAATCAGGGCATGTGAAGCGTCTGGGGTAAACCATGGAAAGCTGTGTAGGTATGTATATTTGCGTGTGTGGACGTATGTATATACATGTGTATGGGGGTGGGTTGGGCCATTTCTTTCGTGTTTCCTTGCGCTACCTCGCAAACGCGGGAGACAGCGACAAAAAAAAAAAAAAATATATATATATATATATATATATATATATATATATATATATATATATATATATATATATATATATAATTCTTCCATTCATATTCGCGATTTCCTGCGTTAGCAAGAACACATGACTTTCAGAGGGAAAAATCCTCACGAAGAAAAATACAGCAGGATAAGTCTCGCGTGAACTTTCCTGTATCTTACATCAGGGGCAAAAATCTAGAAATTCTTTCTTGATGTAAAATACAGGAAGGTTCACGTGGGACGTATCCTGCAAGTATACGAGGTCACGCGCAACACTGTGTTCTTAATTCAGTATATATATATATATATATATATATATATATATATATATATATATATATATATATATATATATATATATATATAAACCTGATCCCTGTTTCCCATGTTGGCGAGGTAACGCTAGGAACGGACGAAGAAAGTTCACATCCACTCAAATCCAGTCTTTAGCTCCCTATCCAGAACCAGGCCCCACAGACCTTTCTGTCCTTTCCCTCCCGGTTCCTCCAAATGCCCTGGTTCGGTTCATTAACAGCACGTCGTCCTCTGTATAGCTTGCCAGTCCAGTTCACTCAATCCCGTGCACGCCTTTCACCCTCCTGCATGTTCAGGCCCCGATCACTCAAAATCTTTTAGTTCCCTCCTTCCATCTCCAACTTGTAGTCCCGTTTCGCCTTGCTCCCCTTTACATCCGACACATACCTTTTTCTCAATCTCTCCTCAGTCGACCTCTCCCTATGTCCAAAATATTTCAGCACACCTTCCTCAGCTCTCTCAATCAGTGTATTCTTATTTCCACACCTCCCTCTTACCTTATCAATACTTAGTCGATTAAGCCACCTTACGCCATATATTGTTCTCAAACATTTCATTTCCAGGACGTCCACCCTCCTTATGAATATCTTTGACATATGAATATATGAGAAAAAAAAACGATCGCAAGACTGATCCCTGTAGCACACTATACTCAGACTTGACCCCCGATCGCAACTCTTTGTTTACGGCCAGTGAACCAATTTCCTATCCACCGCAGGACAACCTCGTCGGTACACTGTGACTCAACTCTTGCTCGCAACCTTCGGTGCCGAACTTTATAGGATGTTTTTCTGAAGAACTCGATAGATGTAATCACCTGTCGTCATACGTGTTGTTTATATCATTAAGGAGATCAAGTTGATTGGTCAGACGAGCGATTCCGTCGAAAACCATGCTGAGAATCGTTTAGTAAGTTGTAGTCTCGTAAATAGTTTCCAATTCTATCTCGGATGATGGATTCCATACGTGTTCCAACTACAAGATGGTAAAGTAATCGGAAGGTAATTTCCGGACACTGTGTTATCACGTTGTCTTCTGAGTGTCTGGATTATGTTGGCAAACGTCCACTTCTCCGGAGTTTTCCTCGTAGCAAGTGACTTACTGAGCAGGACACAGTCAAGGGCTTTTACCTCGTTCTGCGCCTCTTTCATTGTCCTGAGATCAAACTTCTCAGACATGGAGGTTAAAACACACGGCTCCAACAGAGTGACAAAAATATGTCGATGGACAGCAGATGGGCAGGTAGCCAGACCTCCTGCCCAGCTCGACCCATGGTACCGGTACGTATGTCTGGCCATCGACATATTTTTGTCACACCCTCGAAGCTGCGAGGGTCTAGCGTCCATGCTGCCCCCACACATGTGGGGTTGGCACAAAACATAGGCATTATCAGAATTTTGTGTCTTAATCTTCATGTGGCCAAGGTATCCAGGCGCTCCGCCTAGGGTTCGAATCTGAGCCATTATATATATATATATATATATATATATATATATATATATATATATATATATATATATATATATATATATATATATATGAACGAGTAGAAGTGGGAGACCGAATTGGACGTGGAAGGATGGAGTGAAAAAGATTTTGAGCGATCGGGGCCTGAACAACATACAGGAGGTTGAAAGGCGTGCAAGGAATAGAGTGCATTAGAACGATGTGATATACCGGGGTCGACGTGCTGTCAATGGATTGAACCAGGGCATGTGAAGAATCTGGGATAAACCATGGAAAGTTTTGTGGGGCCTGGATGTGGAAAGGGAGCTGTGGTTTCGGTGCATTACACATGACAGCTATATATATATATATATATATATATATATATATATGTGTGTGTGTGTGTGTGTGTGTGTGTGTGTGTGTGTGTGTGTACATATATAACATTGTGCACAAATTATGCGAGAAAAGTAGAATTTCAACTATCAACACACCAGCATGATGCTAGACACCTGTGTACGTAGGTGTGATGAGGTTAAGGTAACGTGAGGCGCGGGACCCGGGAGGTCAAGGTATTGCCAGCGTTGCCCAGGGCGGGAGGCAGCCAGGTTATTCTTCACCTCGGCGGGTGGCGCCAGCCCACCCACCCACCCGACGCTCTCTTAACCTGTGTCCAGTTTGATCGTTAAACCACCTCGATCACCAATTAGTCTTTAGGTGTTGTCACAACCCGTCTTGGATCTTCTGAAAGACTTTGAAATTCTTTTAAACTCGGCGACCGAATCGACATGCGTATAGGGTATACTAGAGCGGGGGCAATGTCGAGTAAGTTATATTCTGCTCCAGTGAGGCCTCCCAGGGCGGCCACCTGTGCCAGGCCCCGTACACGGAGGGCCAGTCTTGCCTCCTACAGGTAGGGACTTCGCCAGGAGATGATGGGTGTCATACCTTCAGGAAGAGAAGAACATGGCGACCTAAACCTGGTAACTTGTGGTCATCCTCTCAATACACTAGCATAAATGTGTTAGCTGGTCCACACTGTGGTACCTGGTCCACACCGTGGTAGCTCGTCCACACTGTGGTACCTGGTCCACACTGTAGTAGCTGGTCCACACAGTGGTAGCTGGTCCACACAGTGGTAGCTGGTCCACACCGTGGTAGCTGGTCCACAGCATGGTTGCTGTTCCACACAGTAGTAGCTGGTTCACACTGTGGTAGCTGGTCCACACTGTGGTAGCTGGTCCACACTGTGGTAGCTGGTCTACACTGTGGTAGCTGGTCTACACTGTGGTATCTGGTCCGCAATATGGTTGCTGTTCCACACTGTGGTATCTGTTCCACACCATGGTAGCTGGTCCACACTGTGGTAGCTGGTCCACACAGTGGTAGCTGGTCCACACTGTGGTAGCTGGTCCACACTGTGGTAGCTGGTCCACACTGTGGTAGCTGGTCCACACTGTGGTAGCTGGTCCACACTGTGGTAGCTGGTCTACACTGTGGTAGCTGGTCCACACTGTGGTAGCTGGTCTACACTGTGGTAGCTGGTCCACACTGTGGTAGCTGGTCTACACTGTGGTAGCTGGTCTACACTGTGGTAGCTGGTCCACACTGTGGTAGCTGGTCCACACTGTGGTAGCTGGTCTACACTGTGGTAGCTGGTCTACACTGTGGTAGCTGGTCCACACTGTGGTAGCTGGTCTACACTGTGGTAGCTGGTCTACACTGTGGTAGCTGGTCCACACTGTGGTAGCTGGTCTACACTGTGGTAGCTGGTCCACACTGTGGTAGCTGGTCCACACTGTGGTAGCTGGTCCACACAGTGGTAGCTGGTCCACACTGTGGTAGCTGGTCCACACAGTGGTAGCTGGTCCACACTGTGGTAGCTGGTCCACACTGTGGTAGCTGGTCCACACTGTGGTAGCTGGTCCACACTGTGGTAGCTGGTCCACACTGTGGTAGCTGGTCCACACTGTGGTAGCTGGTCCACACTGTGGTAGCTGGTCCACACTGTGGTAGCTGGTCTACACTGTGGTAGCTGGTCCACACTGTGGTAGCTGGTCTACACTGTGGTAGCTGGTCTACACTGTGGTAGCTGGTCTACACTGTGGTAGCTGGTCCACACTGTGGTAGCTGGTCTACACTGTGGTAGCTGGTCCACACTGTGGTAGCTGGTCCACACTGTGGTAGCTGGTCCACACAGTGGTAGCTGGTCCACACAGTGGTAGCTGGTCCACACTGTGGTAGCTGGTCCACACTGTGGTAGCTGGTCCACACTGTGGTAGCTGGTCCACACTGTGGTAGCTGGTCTACACTGTGGTAGCTGGTCCACACTGTGGTAGCTGGTCCACACCGTGGTAGCTGGTCCACACAGTGGTAGCTGGTCCACACTGTGGTAGCTGGTCCACACAGTGGTAGCTGGTCCACACCGTGGTAGCTGGTCCACACAGTGGTAGCTGGTCCACACTGTGGTAGCTGGTCCACACAGTGGTAGCTGGTCCACACTGTGGTAGCTGGTCCACACTGTGGTAGCTGGTCCACACTGTGGTAGCTGGTCCACACTGTGGTAGCTGGTCCACACTGTGGTAGCTGGTCCACACTGTGGTAGCTGGTCCACACTGTGGTAGCTGGTCCACACAGTGGTAGCTGGTCCACACTGTGGTAGCTGGTCCACACTGTGGTAGCTGGTCCACACTGTGGTAGCTGGTCCACACAGTGGTAGCTGGTCCACACCGTGGTAGCTGGTCCACACTGTGGTAGCTGGTCCACACTGTGGTACCTGGTCCACACCGTGGTAGCTGGTCCACACTGTGGTAGCTGGTCCACACTGTGGTACCTGGTCCACACCGTGGTAGCTGGTCCACACTGTGGTAGCTGGTCCACACTGTGGTAGCTGGTCCACACAGTGGTAGCTGGTCCACACAGTGGTAGCTGGTCCACACAGTGGTAGCTGGTCCACACTGTGGTAGCTGGTCCACACTGTGGTACCTGGTCCACACCGTGGTAGCTGGTCCACACTGTGGTAGCTGGTCCACACTGTGGTAGCTGGTCCACACTGTGGTAGCTGGTCCACACCGTGGTAGCTGGTCCACACAGTGGTAGCTGGTCCACACTGTGGTAGCTGGTCCACACTGTGGTACCTGGTCCACACCGTGGTAGCTGGTCCACACAGTGGTAGCTGGTCCACACTGTGGTAGCTGGTCCACACTGTGGTACCTGGTCCACACCGTGGTAGCTGGTCCACACAGTGGTAGCTGGTCCACACTGTGGTAGCTGGTCCACACCGTGGTAGCTGGTCCACACAGTGGTAGCTGGTCCACACTGTGGTAGCTGGTCCACACTGTGGTACCTGGTCCACACCGTGGTAGCTGGTCCACACCGTGGTAGCTGGTCCACACTGTGGTAGCTGGTCCACACTGTGGTAGCTGGTCCACACAGTGGTAGCTGGTCCACACAGTGGTAGCTGGTCCACACTGTGGTAGCTGGTCCACACTGTGGTAGCTGGTCCACACAGTGGTAGCTGGTCCACACTGTGGTAGCTGGTCCACACTGTGGTACCTGGTCCACACCGTGGTAGCTGGTCCACACCGTGGTAGCTGGTCCACACTGTGGTAGCTGGTCCACACTGTGGTACCTGGTCCACACCGTGGTAGCTGGTCCACACTGTGGTAGCTGGTCCACACTGTGGTAGCTGGTCCACACAGTGGTAGCTGGTCCACACAGTGGTAGCTGGTCCACACAGTGGTAGCTGGTCCACACTGTGGTAGCTGGTCCACACTGTGGTAGCTGGTCCACACTGTGGTAGCTGGTCCACACTGTGGTAGCTGGTCTACACTGTGGTAGCTGGTCCACACTGTGGTAGCTGGTCCACACTGTGGTAGCTGGTCCACACTGTGGTAGCTGGTCCACACAGTGGTAGCTGGTCCACACTGTGGTAGCTGGTCCACACAGTGGTAGCTGGTCCACACAGTGGTAGCTGGTCCACACTGTGGTAGCTGGTCCACACAGTGGTAGCTGGTCCACACTGTGGTAGCTGGTCCACACAGTGGTAGCTGGTCCACACTGTGGTAGCTGGTCCACACAGTGGTAGCTGGTCCACACTGTGGTAGCTGGTCCACACAGTGGTAGCTGGTCCACACTGTGGTAGCTGGTCCACACCGTGGTAGCTGGTCCACACTGTGGTAGCTGGTCCACACAGTGGTAGCTGGTCCACACTGTGGTAGCTGGTCCACACTGTGGTAGCTGGTCCACACTGTGGTAGCTGGTCCACACTGTGGTAGCTGGTCCACACTGTGGTAGCTGGTCCACACTGTGGTAGCTGGTCCACACTGTGGTAGCTGGTCCACACTGTGGTAGCTGGTCCACACTGTGGTAGCTGGTCCACACTGTGGTACCTGGTCCACACCGTGGTAGCTGGTCCACACTGTGGTAGCTGGTCCACACTGTGGTAGCTGGTCCACACTGTGGTAGCTGGTCCACACAGTGGTAGCTGGTCCACACTGTGGTAGCTGGTCTACACTGTGGTAGCTGGTCCACACTGTGGTAGCTGGTCCACACTGTGGTAGCTGGTCCACACTGTGGTAGCTGGTCCACACTGTGGTAGCTGGTCTACACTGTGGTAGCTGGTCTACACTGTGGTAGCTGGTCCACACTGTGGTAGCTGGTCCACACTGTGGTAGCTGGTCTACACTGTGGTAGCTGGTCTACACTGTGGTAGCTGGTCCACACTGTGGTAGCTGGTCCACACTGTGGTAGCTGGTCCACACTGTGGTAGCTGGTCCACACTGTGGTAGCTGGTCCACACTGTGGTAGCTGGTCCACACCGTGGTAGCTGGTCCACACTGTGGTAGCTGGTCCACACTGTGGTAGCTGGTCCACACTGTGGTAGCTGGTCCACACTGTGGTAGCTGGTCCACACTGTGGTAGCTGGTCCACACCGTGGTAGCTGGTCCACACTGTGGTAGCTGGTCCACACTGTGGTAGCTGGTCCACACTGTGGTAGCTGGTCCACACTGTGGTAGCTGGTCCACACTGTGGTAGCTGGTCCACACTGTGGTAGCTGGTCCACACTGTGGTAGCTGGTCCACACTGTGGTAGCTGGTCCACACTGTGGTAGCTGGTCTACACTGTGGTAGCTGGTCCACACTGTGGTAGCTGGTCTACACTGTGGTAGCTGGTCCACACAGTGGTAGCTGGTCCACACAGTGGTAGCTGGTCCACACTGTGGTAGCTGGTCCACACTGTGGTAGCTGGTCCACACTGTGGTAGCTGGTCCACACTGTGGTAGCTGGTCTACACTGTGGTAGCTGGTCCACACTGTGGTAGCTGGTCCACACTGTGGTAGCTGGTCCACACAGTGGTAGCTGGTCCACACTGTGGTAGCTGGTCTACACTGTGGTAGCTGGTCCACACTGTGGTAGCTGGTCCACACTGTGGTACCTGGTCCACACCGTGGTAGCTGGTCCACACAGTGGTAGCTGGTCCACACTGTGGTAGCTGGTCCACACAGTGGTAGCTGGTCCACACAGTGGTAGCTGGTCCACACCGTGGTAGCTGGTCCACACTGTGGTAGCTGGTCCACACTGTGGTAGCTGGTCCACACTGTGGTAGCTGGTCCACACTGTGGTAGCTGGTCCACACTGTGGTAGCTGGTCTACACTGTGGTAGCTGGTCCACACTGTGGTAGCTGGTCCACACTGTGGTAGCTGGTCTACACTGTGGTAGCTGGTCCACACTGTGGTAGCTGGTCTACACTGTGGTAGCTGGTCCACACTGTGGTAGCTGGTCCACACTGTGGTAGCTGGTCCACACTGTGGTAGCTGGTCCACACTGTGGTAGCTGGTCCACACTGTGGTAGCTGGTCCACACTGTGGTAGCTGGTCTACACTGTGGTAGCTGGTCCACACTGTGGTAGCTGGTCCACACAGTGGTAGCTGGTCCACACAGTGGTAGCTGGTCCACACTGTGGTAGCTGGTCCACACTGTGGTAGCTGGTCCACACTGTGGTAGCTGGTCCACACTGTGGTAGCTGGTCCACACAGTGGTAGCTGGTCCACACTGTGGTAGCTGGTCTACACTGTGGTAGCTGGTCCACACTGTGGTAGCTGGTCCACACTGTGGTAGCTGGTCCACACAGTGGTAGCTGGTCCACACTGTGGTAGCTGGTCCACACTGTGGTAGCTGGTCTACACTGTGGTAGCTGGTCCACACTGTGGTAGCTGGTCCACACTGTGGTAGCTGGTCCACACAGTGGTAGCTGGTCCACACTGTGGTACCTGGTCCACACCGTGGTAGCTGGTCCACACTGTGGTAGCTGGTCCACACTGTGGTAGCTGGTCCACACTGTGGTAGCTGGTCCACACTGTGGTAGCTGGTCCACACTGTGGTAGCTGGTCCACACTGTGGTAGCTGGTCCACACTGTGGTAGCTGGTCCACACTGTGGTAGCTGGTCCACACTGTGGTAGCTGGTCCACACTGTGGTAGCTGGTCCACACTGTGGTAGCTGGTCCACACTGTGGTAGCTGGTCCACACTGTGGTAGCTGGTCCACACTGTGGTAGCTGGTCCACACAGTGGTAGCTGGTCCACACTGTGGTAGCTGGTCCACACTGTGGTAGCTGGTCCACACTGTGGTAGCTGGTCCACACAGTGGTAGCTGGTCCACACTGTGGTAGCTGGTCCACACTGTGGTAGCTGGTCCACACAGTGGTAGCTGGTCCACACTGTGGTAGCTGGTCTACACTGTGGTAGCTGGTCCACACTGTGGTAGCTGGTCTACACTGTGGTAGCTGGTCCACACTGTGGTAGCTGGTCCACACTGTGGTAGCTGGTCCACACTGTGGTAGCTGGTCCACACAGTGGTAGCTGGTCCACACTGTGGTAGCTGGTCCACACTGTGGTAGCTGGTCTACACTGTGGTAGCTGGTCTACACTGTGGTAGCTGGTCCACACTGTGGTAGCTGGTCCACACTGTGGTAGCTGGTCCACACTGTGGTAGCTGGTCCACACAGTGGTAGCTGGTCCACACTGTGGTAGCTGGTCCACACTGTGGTAGCTGGTCCACACTGTGGTAGCTGGTCCACACTGTGGTAGCTGGTCCACACTGTGGTAGCTGGTCCACACTGTGGTAGCTGGTCCACACAGTGGTAGCTGGTCCACACTGTGGTAGCTGGTCCACACTGTGGTAGCTGGTCCACACTGTGGTAGCTGGTCCACACTGTGGTAGCTGGTCCACACTGTGGTAGCTGGTCCACACTGTGGTAGCTGGTCCACACTGTGGTAGCTGGTCCACACTGTGGTAGCTGGTCCACACTGTGGTAGCTGGTCTACACTGTGGTAGCTGGTCCACACCGTGGTAGCTGGTCCACACTGTGGTAGCTGGTCCACACTGTGGTAGCTGGTCCACACTGTGGTAGCTGGTCCACACTGTGGTAGCTGGTCCACACTGTGGTAGCTGGTCCACACTGTGGTAGCTGGTCCACACTGTGGTAGCTGGTCCACACTGTGGTAGCTGGTCCACACTGTGGTAGCTGGTCCACACTGTGGTAGCTGGTCCACACTGTGGTAGCTGGTCCACACTGTGGTAGCTGGTCCACACTGTGGTAGCTGGTCCACACTGTGGTAGCTGGTCCACACTGTGGTAGCTGGTCCACACTGTGGTAGCTGGTCCACACTGTGGTAGCTGGTCCACACTGTGGTAGCTGGTCCACACAGTGGTAGCTGGTCCACACTGTGGTAGCTGGTCCACACTGTGGTAGCTGGTCCACACTGTGGTAGCTGGTCCACACTGTGGTAGCTGGTCCACACTGTGGTAGCTGGTCCACACTGTGGTAGCTGGTCCACACTGTGGTAGCTGGTCCACACTGTGGTAGCTGGTCCACACTGTGGTAGCTGGTCCACACTGTGGTAGCTGGTCCACACTGTGGTAGCTGGTCCACACCGTGGTAGCTGGTCCACACTGTGGTAGCTGGTCCACACAGTGGTAGCTGGTCCACACTGTGGTAGCTGGTCCACACAGTGGTAGCTGGTCCACACAGTGGTAGCTGGTCCACACTGTGGTAGCTGGTCCACACTGTGGTAGCTGGTCCACACTGTGGTAGCTGGTCTACACTGTGGTAGCTGGTCCACACTGTGGTAGCTGGTCCACACTGTGGTAGCTGGTCCACACAGTGGTAGCTGGTCCACACAGTGGTAGCTGGTCCACACTGTGGTAGCTGGTCTACACTGTGGTAGCTGGTCCACACTGTGGTAGCTGGTCCACACTGTGGTAGCTGGTCCACACTGTGGTAGCTGGTCCACACTGTGGTAGCTGGTCCACACTGTGGTAGCTGGTCTACACTGTGGTAGCTGGTCCACACTGTGGTAGCTGGTCCACACAGTGGTAGCTGGTCCACACTGTGGTAGCTGGTCCACACTGTGGTAGCTGGTCCACACAGTGGTAGCTGGTCCACACTGTGGTAGCTGGTCCACACTGTGGTAGCTGGTCCACACTGTGGTACCTGGTCCACACCGTGGTAGCTGGTCCACACTGTGGTAGCTGGTCCACACAGTGTAACGTAACGTACAGGTTGTCTGTGTAAGAAAGGACGAGGATGTTATGGTTTGGGGAGGTGATGGAAGACTTTGTAACACAGATAATGAAGTGTGACAGAACGTCACTTCTGGATTGTATGTATGTTTTTGTAGAATACATTTTCCTGTGTAACTCATAAACATAGCTTTTATTCAACACACAATACTAACTCAAACTTATTACTGTCTTTCTAATAAAACTATATATATCAAATCATTTTTTTAATCAAAAAAAAAATAACTTAACCTTTTGATCATTTACTGCGTTCAGGAGATTGTAGATATACGAAGTAGTATTATTGTGCGTAACGTATAGTTGTCACTGCAGAGAAATTTCAGTGATCATCAATTTGTTGTACCCTAGAATGGTGGTGTTGGTCATGTTGACGATGGCTACGTGTCAAGGTACTGTGCCAACTACTTTCTTCGTGTCTGGTGATCAGTACGGTGCACGATGGGGGTCTGGGTATTATGTCCTGCTGGAATCTGTGATATGGTGACTGCTTGTGGAGTAATTTGGACGGAGTCTATGTTTTTTTCTCTGGGGAAAGGGTGGGTGTGGACGTTGATTCATTTAGATTAGCCTGTCAAGACTTTAAAGACAGCGGATAGAAGATTAGGTGGTCTGACAGGTTTCAAGATTGCTCTAAGTTTTGCCAGCTTCCAGATGTTTGATGATTTTTGTGAAGAAAATAGTGACAATATTGATGTGCTGGCTCAGGTCATTAGCCTCTGAGTGGGTGGATGGTCTCGTGTGTCGCTTGTATAAGCGGTGGGTTGGGGTTTGGTTGGTGCGTGTTGTGTGGCTTGTTTTTGAGGCTGTTATGTTATATGGTGTGCTCGTGGTTAATGCTTGTGTAGTGTTAAATGAGAAGGTTTATATATCATTTAGGAGTGTGAATAGTATCATGTGTGGGTAGGGTGTCGTTGTGAGTGTAGAGATTTTGTGGCAAAGCTTCAGGTATGGGTGGAGGGGTAATGTTTTTGTGGATAAGAATTCGTGTTTAGGTGGAGTATTGTGATGTGGGTGGAGAGCCACCTGTGTAGGTGGAGGGGTAGTGCTTGGCTGGAAGGGTATTGTTATGTGGCAAGGACTTTCCTATGTGGGTTGAGGGGTACTGTATTACGGATAAGGCCTCAAGTGTGGGTGGAGGGGTATTGTGTTAGGGTAAGACATCGTGTGTGGGTGAAGGGGTACTGTGTTACAGTAAGGCATCGTGAGTGGGTGGAGGAGTATTGTGTGAAGGTAAGGCATCGTGTGTGGGTGGTGGGTTACTGTGTGAGGGTAAAGCATCGTGTGTGGGTGGAAGTTAGGGGTAAAGCTTGTTTGGAGGTGTAATATGTTGTAGGTAGGGCTCTGTGTGTGCAAGGAGGGGTATTATTTAATGGGTAGAGCTTTGTGAGTGAAGGGGCATTGTTTTTTTGGTCAGAGCTTCGTGTGGAGGTGAAGAGGTATTGTGTTGTGGTCAGGGTTCGTGTGTGAGTGGAGGGTTATCGAGATGTGGTCAGGGCTCCGGGTATGGGTGGAGGAGAATAATCTTTGTTGTGATTATGCTTTAGTAAACTGCGTGCGCGGGAAAGCTTATTTCACTCCATCGGCGAAACTTGCCTTGGTGGTGCCCTTCCCTGGGAAAGGTGAACCTTCTATTGGTTCCAGCTATCGCCCCGCGGGTCTTCCCCTTCCCAAACATGTATATAACTCCACTTCTTCCTTTCTGATCACCAATCCTGCTTTGACAGTATTAGGTCTGCTGGTGAGGTTTCCCGTGTGACACCTCTGTCCCGCCTCTCAAGCATTTTTCTTCAACCTTTCAGCATGGCGCTCAGCCACTTCTAAGCATTTGACAGGGTATGGCACAAGTCTGCTCTCTACTCTTGATCATCATTATTATCATTATTTTTTTTTTTCTATCTTTTTCCCAGTGCATGGCTTCCTCTTTGGCCTTTACATTGCAGTATTGTACTCGTGGATGGAGCGACTTCCCCTGCTTACCGGATCAACGAGTCACCAGGTGTATCTCAGGGTTCTGTCCTGTCCCTAATCTCTTTCTCTTCTCCATAAATGATCATCTCGCTCCACTTTCTATCTTCATCCTTGCGCTGATGATTCCATTTTATACTCTTCAACTCACTATCCTTCCGCTCGCGTTCTAACACTGATTACAACGGAATTCAAACGGCACTAGACCACTGAGTCCTAACGAGGCTGTTAGTAATAATGGAAGAGAACAAGAAGTCATTGGTTAGTGTGGCAGCAGTAGAAAACATTAAAGATTTTTTCCCTTTCTCGTTTTCCATATATTTCCTCGTTCACTCGTTCATTTCGGACCTGAGTAACATTACGCAGTAGAGAAGCAGTAGCCTGGTTAATTACATTAGCACTAAAATGCAATTTTTCCCAACATCTGTTTGTGTCACTCGTTTCCTTCTCAGTTTCAAACTAACATAATTCAACCCAGCACTGACATGAACATGCTGGGCATAATCATATTCTCCACTCTGGCCAAGACATTCCATGTAATAAACATCACGAAGTCTGTTTCTCACAGGCTTGGGGTACTGTACAAGAACAGTACCCAATTTTCTTTAGAGGAGCTGTTGCATAACCACAGAGGTTTCATTCGCCCGCATATGCACTCCTGCTCGCACATCTAGGGTGGTTCATCGTCTATTTCTTGACTAGTGAGAGGGGAAAGCACCTATTTTACAGGTATCATTCCGGCCACTGCTGTCTGCATGTGTCCTTGCTGCTAAGGCCTGGACCAGCGGCACCCGTCTGGCCGCTGTGATCCATACTCTGTGTATATGGAGACCTGCTACACGGGGATGAACTTGATACCTTCCATCGTCGAATAGCGACACTGTGGGTTTTCCTCTCCCATCTCGTCTCCTTCCTATAGCCTCCCTGCTTTGAAGAGCCTAGTTCACTAACACCTGCAGAACCTTGATTAATTTCATTCTTTTCATTTTCACCCATTAATTTCACCCGAGATGACCTTTACCGGTGCAATTTTACCTATGCCATGTCAGTCATTGTCAAGTACGCATTACTACTTGTCATACGTTTGGTGGCAAACATGTCAACAAATGAAAGAGGAATACTGACTTATGACTGTTTGTGTGTGTGTGTGTGTGTGTGTGTGTGTGTCGTTAAGCAATGTTCACACCTTACATGGCCGTTCACAATAAGCATGCTAACCTATTGTATTATATTGTCATACCGATCTTTCAGGAAGGAGACCGGGAAGTTGATCTGACCCACGTACACACCAGTAGTTCTCTGCGGAGTATGGTGCGTAAGGTACTAGAAAAGATGATCAGAAAGATAGTAGTTGACCACTAATGAAAATCTGGATATAGATGTTATTTTACATGCTGTTAAGGATTTCTAGTTAAATGACAGCATTTCGCATTATTAATGCCTTTAATTACTCCTAAAAATTATGATAAAATTAGTATGCTAATTACTCGACTAATTACACGAATTTTTTGGTTTTGACCACAGATTCGTATTCAGCATTCCGAAAAGCATCTATGCTGAAATTCTCAAGAAAATCCATATTTTGAAAAATTCAGATTTTCAACTTCTTTAGATTTTAATAAAAATCTGGATATAGATGTTATTTTACATGCTAATTAAGGATTTCAAGTCAAATGACAGCATTTCGCATTATTAATGCCTTTAATTACTCCTAAGATTAATTATACTAAAATTAGTTTGCTAACTACTCGACTAATTACACGAATTTTTGGCTTTTGACCACAGATTCGCATTCAGCATACCGAAACGCAACTATGCTAAAAATTTCAAGAAAATCCATTTTTTGAAAAAAATCAAGAAAAATCCAAGGCCATACCAAATATTTTGCTCAGATTTTCAGCTTCTTCAGATTTTAATGAAAATCTGGGTATAGATGTTGTTTTACATGCTGATTAAGGATTTCTAGTCAAATGACAGCATTTCGCGCTATTAATGCCTTTAATTACTCCTAAGATTAATTATAATAAAATTGGTATGCTAATTACTCGACTAATTACACGCATTTTTGGGTTTTAACCAGAGGTTAGTATTCAGTATACCAAAAAGCAACTATGCTGAAAGTTTCAAGAAAATTCATTTTATGAAAAAAATTAAGAAAATCCAAGGCTTGCCTTACGAAATATTTTACTCAGATATTCAACTTCTTCAGATTTTAATGAAAATCTGGATATAGATGTTATTTTACATGCTGTTTAAGGATTTCTAGTCAAATGACAGAATTTCGCACTATTAATGCCTTTAATTACTCCTAAGATTAATTATAATAAAATTAGTTTGCTAATTACTCGACTAATTACGCGCATTTTTGGGTTTTAACCAAAGATTAGTATTCAGTATACCAAAAAGCATCTATGCTGAAAGTTTCAAAAAAATCCTTTTTATGAAAAAAATTAAGAAAAATCCAAGGCTTGCCTTACGAAATATTTTACTCAGATATTCAACTTCTTCAGATTTTAATGAAAATCTGGATATAGATGTTATTTTACATGCTGTTTAAGGATTTCTAGTCAAATGACAGCATTTCGTACTATTAATGCCTTTAATTACTCCTAAAATTAATTATAAAATTAGTATGCTAATTACTCGACTAATTACGCGAATTTTTGGGTTTTAACGACAGATTCGTATTCAGCATGCCAAAAAGCATCTATGCTGAAAGTTTCAAGAAGATCCATTTTTCGAAAAAAAAAATCAAAAAAATCCAAGGCCTTACCAAATATTTTGCTCAGATTTTCAACTTCTTCAGATTTTATTGAAAATCTGGATATGGATGTTATTTTACATGCTGTTTAAGGATTTCTAGTCAAATGACATCATTTCGCGCTATTAATGCCTTCCATTACTCCTAAAATTAATTATAATAAAATCATTATGCTAATTACTCGACTAATTACACGAATTTTTGGTTTTTAACGACAGATTAGTATTCAGCATATCAAAAAGCATCTATGCTGAAAGTTTCGAGAAAATCCATTTTTCGAAAAAAATCAAGAAAAATCCAAGGCTTGCCTTACGAAATATTTTACTCAGATATTCAACTTCAGATTTTAATGAAAATCTGGATATAGATGTTATTTTACATGCTGTTTAAGGATTTCTAGTCAAATGACAGAATTCCGCACTATTAATGCCTTTAATTACTCCTAAAATTGATTATAATAGAATTAGTTTGCTAATTACTCGACTAATTAATCAAGAATATAGATATATAGATATAGATGTTATTTTACATACTGTTTAAGGATTTCTAGTCAAATGACAGAATTTCGCACTATTAATGCCTTTAATTACTCCTAAAATTAATTATAATAGAATTAGTTTGCTAATTACTCGACTAATCAAATCAAGAAAAATCCAATATTTTGTTCAGATTTTCATCTTCTTCAGATTTTAATGAAAATCTGGATATAGATATTATTTTAAATGCTGATTAAGGATTTCAAGTCAAATGACAGCATTTCGCACTATTAATGCCTTTAATTACTCCTAAGATTAATTATAGTAAAATTAGTTTGCTAATTACTCGACTAATTACACGAATTTTTGGCTTTTGAACGACAGATTAGTATTCAGCATACCGAAAAGCATCTATGCTAAAAAATTCAAGAAAATCCATTTTTTTGAAAAAAATCAAGAAAAATCCAAGGCTAGCCTTACCAAATATTTTGCTCAGATTTTCAACTTCTTCAGATTTTATTGAAAATCTGGATATAGATATTATTTTAAATGCTGATTAAGGATTTCAAGTCAAATGACAGCATTTCGCATTATTAATGCCTTTAATTACTCCTAAGATTAATTATAGTAAAATTAATTTGCTAATTACTCGACTAATTACACGAATTTTTGGCTTTTAACCACAGATTCGCATTCAGCATACCGAAACGCATCTATGCTAAAAATTTCAAGAAAATCCATTTTTTGAAAAAAATCAAGAAAAATCCAAGGCATAGCCTTACGAAATATTTTGCTCAGATTTTCAACTTCTTCAGATTTTAATGAAAATCTGGATATAGATATTATTTTACATGCTGATTAAGGATTTCTAGTCAAATGACTGCATTTCGCACTATTAATGCCTTTAATTACTCCTAAAATTAATTATAAAATTAGTATGCTAATTACTCGACTAATTACACGAATTTTTGGGGTTTAACGACAGATTAGTATTCAGTATACCAAAAAGCATCTATGCTGAAAGTTTCAAGAAAATCCATTTTATGAAAACAATTAAGAAAAATCCTTACGAAATATTTTACTCAGATATTCAACTTCTTCAGATTTTAATGAAAATCTGGATATAGATGTTATTTTACATGCCGTTTAAGGATTTCTAGTCAAATGACAGAATTTCGCACTATTAATGCCTTTAATTACTCCTAAGATTAATTATAGTAAAATTAGTTTGCTAATTACTCGACTAATTACACGAATTTTTGGCTTTTGACCACAGATTCGCATTCAGCATATCGAAACGCATCTATGCTAAAGATTTCAAGAAAATCCATTTTTTGAAAGAATCATATATTACCAAATATTTTGCTCAGATTTTCAACTTCTTCAGATTTTAATGAAAATCTGGATATAGATATTATTTTAAATGCTGATTAAGGATTTCAAGTCAAATGACAGCATTTCGCATTATTAATGCCTTTAATTACTCCTAAGATTAATTATAGTATAATTAATTTGCTAATTTCTCGACTAATTACACGAAGTTTTGGCTCTTGACCACAGATTCGCATTCAGCATACCGAAACGCATCTATGCTAAAAATTCCAAGAAAATCCATTTTTTGAAAAAAATCAAGAAAAATCCAAGGCTATAGCCTTACGAAAATATTTTGCTCAGATTTTCAACTTCTTCAGATTTTAATGAAAATCTGGATATAGATGTTATTTTACATGCTGATTAAGGATTTCTAGTCAAATGACTGCATTTCGCACTATTAATGCCTTTGATTACTCTTAAAATTAATTATAAAATTCGTATGCTAATTACTCGACTAATTACACGAATTTTTGGGGTTTAACGACAGATTAGTATTCAGTATACCAAAAAGCATCTATGCTGAAAGTTTCAAGAAAATCCATTTTATGAAAAAAATTAAGAAAAATCCAAGGTTAGCCTTACGAAATATTTTACTCAGATATTCAACTTCTTCAGATTTTAATGAAAATCTCGATATAGATGCTATTCTACATGCTGTTTAAGGATTTCTAGTCAAATGACAACATTTCGCACTATTAATGCCTTTAATTACGCCTAAAATTTATTATAATGAAATTTGTATGCTAATTACTCGACTAATTACGCGAATTTTTGGGTTTTAACGACAGATTAGTATTCAGCATACCAAAAAGCATCTATGCTGAAAGTTTCAAGAAAATCCATTTTTCGAAAAAACCAAGAAAAATCCAAGGCTAGCCTTACCAAATATTTTGCTCAGATTTTCAACTTCTTCAGATTTTAATGAAAATCTGGATATAGATATTATTTTAAATGCTGATTAAGGATTTCAAGTCAAATGACAGCATTTCGCATTATTAATGCCTTTAATTACTCCTAAGACTAATTATAGTAAAATTAATTTGCTAATTACTCGACTAATTACACGAATTTTTGGCTTTTGACCACAGATTCGCATTCAGCATACCGAAACGCATCTATGCTAAAAATTTCAAGAAAATCCATTTTTTGAAAAAAATCAAGAAAAATCCAAGGCCATAGCCTTACGAAATATTTTGCTCAGATTTTCAACTTCTTCAGATTTTAATGAAAATCTGGGTATAGATATTATTTTACATGCTGATTAAGGATTTCTAGTCAAATGACTGCATTTCGCACTATTAATGCCTTTAATTACTCCTAAAATTAATTATAATAAAATTAGTATGCTAATTACTCGACTAATTACACGAATTTTTGGGGTTTAACGACAGATTATTATTCAGTATACCAAAAAGCATCTATGCTGAAAGTTTCAAGAAAATCCATTTTATGAAAAAAATTAAGAAAAATCCTTACGAAATATTTTACTCAGAAATTCAACTTCTTCAGATTTTAATGAAAATCTGGATATAGATATTATTTTACATGGTGATTAAGGATTTCTAGTCAAATGACTGCATTTCGCACTATTAATGTATTTAATTACTCCTAAAATTAATTATAAAATTAGTATGCTAATTACTCGACTAATTACACGAATTTTTGGGGTTTAACGACAGATTAGTATTCAGTATACCAAAAAGCATCTATGCTGAAAGTTTCAAGAAAATCCATTTTATGAAAACAATTAAGAAAAATCCTTACGAAATATTTTACTCAGATATTCAACTTCTTCAGATTTTAATGAAAATCTGGATATAGATGTTATTTTACATGCTGTTTAAGGATTGCTAGTCAAATGACTGCATTTCGCACTATTAATGCCTTTGATTACTCCTAAAATTTATTATAATAAAATTAGTAAGCTAATTACTCGATTAATTACACGAATTTTTTGGTTTTGACCACAGATTCGTATTCAGCATACCGAAAAGCATCTCTGCTGGAATTCTCAAGAAATTCCATTTTTTTAAAAAATCAAGAAAAAATGGATTTTCTTGAAACTTTCAGCATAGATGCTTTTCGGAATGCTGAATACGAATCTGTGGTCAAAACCAAAAAATTCGTGTAATTAGTCGAGTGATTAGCTTACTAATTTTATTATAATTAAGTTTAGGAGTAATTAAAGGCATTAATAGTGCGAAATGCTGTCATTTGATTAGAAATCCTTAAACACCATGTAAGATAATATCTATGTCCAGATTTTCATTAAAATCTGAAGAAGTTGAAGATCTGAGCAAAATATTTGGTAGGGCTATAGCCTTGGATTTTTCATGATTTTTTCAAAAAATGGATTTTCTTGATAATTTCAGCATAGATGCTTTTTGGTATGCTGAATACTCATGCCAGAGGAGACACTACCTGCCTGTGTGAGAGGAAACACCAATTCTGGAAAAATAATGTGATGCATGACGAACGTACAGGTCACATAGCACAGGTTATCTTGGCGGGTGTAGCATTACACCCTAAGTGTAAATCTTTTTCTCCTCAAGTTTTGGATTGATCGCTCCTGCTCTGATGCCTGTCACATGTATGTGCACAATAATCCTGTCTTGTATATGCACAATAATCCTGCCATGTAAGTGCACAATAATTCTGTCATGTATGTGCTCAATAATCCCGCCCTGTAAGTGCACAATAATTCTGTCATGTATATGCACAATAATCCTGCCATGTAAGTGCACAATAATTCTGTCAAGTATGTGCACAATAATCCTGCCATGTAAGTGCACAATAATTCTGTCATGTATATGCATAATAATCCTGTTATGTATGTGTACAATAATCCTGCCATGTATGTGCACAATAATCCTGCCATGTAAGTGCACAATAATTCTGTCATGTATGTGCACAATGATCCTGCCATGTATGTGCACAATAATCCTGCCATGTAAGTGCACAATAATTCTGTCATGTATGTGCACAATAATCCTGCCATGTAAGTGCACAATAATTCTGTCATGTATATGCACAATAATCCTGTCATGTATGTGCACAATAATCCTGTCATGTATGTGCACAATAATCCTGCCATGTATATGCACAATAATCCTGTCATGTATGTGCACAATTATCCTGCCATGTATATGCACAATAATCCTGCCATGTATGTGCACAATAATCCTGCCAAGTGCACAATAATTCTGTCATGTATGTGCACAATGATCCTGACATGTATGTGCACAATAATCCTGCCATGTATGTGCACAATGATCCTGTCATGTATGCGCATAATAATCCTGCCATTATGTGCACAATAATCCTGCCATGTTTGTGCCCTTGAAAATTATTACCAGATTTTTTATATTATCAACTTCCTTGATAATTGTCGTCAGCTGTTTCATGTTATCAACTTCCTTGATCATTGTTATCAGCTGTTTTGTGTTATCAACTTCCTTTATCATTGTTATCAGCTGTTTTATGTTATCAACTTTCCTAAAAATTGTCATCAGCTGTTTTGTGTCATCAACTTTCCTGAAAATTGTCATCAGCTGTTTTTTGTTATCAGCTGTTTTATGTTATCAACTTTGCTGAAAATCGTCATCAGCTGTTTTGTGTTATCAGCTGTTTTATGTTATCAACTTTCCTGAAAATTCTCATCAGCTGTTTTGTGTTATCAGCTGTTTTATGTTATCAACTTTGCTGAAAATTGTCATCAGCTGTTTTGTGTTATCAGCTGTTTTATGTTATCAACTTTCCTGAAAATTGTCATCAGCTGTTTTGTGTTATCAGCTGTTTTATGTTATCAACTTCCTTGAAATTTTTCCTCAAAACCTGGCTAAGCGCTTAGAGCAATATACTGGTGCTTATCATCACATACAAACATTTCTACACTCTGTTAATTTATCGTTTGATAAAATTCTTTTTTCTTTGTAGGATAGAACACATGACACACTCATGGTGACTTATGATTATCTCATACTTAGTGTCCTGCTCCATCCCTACACCACACTGCATTACTCATCCCTCAATAAGACTGGCTGATAGACGTAGGGTCAAGGATGATCAAATGATATCAGTTGATGTATTTCTCCATAAAAACCGGATAGCTTTGATATAAATGTGATATATGATTTCACCTATAACTCTAAGTATAAAGAAATAAAGAAAGGTACAGCAAAGTTGGACTGCGATGAGATATATACGATTATCATGAACAGCAGTTTTTCCTGAATTAACTTTCGAAACGCCCGGGTTCAGTCACTTGAATTCTGAATTAAAATATTGATATCTTTTCACATTTGAATTATTATGCCTACTTTGATACATAGTTTGAATAATAACATGTCTTTTGTGTAAGATCTTGCAAAGATGTGAAATATAAGTGAAAGTTTTTCTTCTAATGAATTCTCGTATAGCATCAAGGCCAGCAAGAATATTCTGTTCTCTGTCCTATTCATTGGTATGTTATCACCATTATCTTTCATAGAGCATGATAAGACACACACAAAAAGAAGATATACTTTTCATAATGTCTACAGTAGTAAACATACTCTCTTTGGCCGAGAAGAAGATGTTTTACGGCTAGGAAATTTGTCCGCGGCCCGTTGATTACGACTGTGCTCGCCATGTTGGATGTAAACAAATATCCAGATGGCAATGAGTTATGTCACTGGTGTATGAGATGGCCACCTACATAAGATTGAATGAATGCCACGTGTATGACACATGCATAATGCTTGTTACAACCAACAGACTTGTTGTCACTGAGCCATGACACAGTAAAGATGTACGACTTATCTGGCCTGGTGTTTGGCCCGACTCGGGAGGTGTGCAAAGCGAACGTCTTTGTCATGTTTTTATAAGATATCGCCCAATGTTTCTCTTAATGTTATTTGCCAATAATTTCCATGATTTTAGTTATTAATGCAATTCTAGAGAGAATGGACTTCAGGGTAGTGTCAAAGAATTTCGATGAAAAGTACTAGCAGTCTGAAACATACTTTCCATACATCACCACTGGTCGAGTTAGGAAGAGGAGCAGGATTTCAAAAGGATTAATAGCCGTTGTCTTTGTGTTAATTTCCTGATGATATTTTCTATGGAAGAGAAATCGTTGCAAATATGTAGATATCCTTTGATACTTCCGATTAATAATAAGAGGATTCTTAATCATGGGAAAAGTGTACAAAAACCAAATGGAGACGTCATCAGATATCTCTTACCTTTGGTCACATTGAAGTGCAAGGAAAGTGTTAGGTTAAAACAGTTAAACTAATCAAACTTTCCTAACCCCCGAACCTATTTCAACATAGCCCTTAGGTGGATGTTTGTTGGAAAACATTGTAGGAGAGGCATAGATATTAGCTAGCTATCTTCTTGCAGATCATTCAAAATTTGAAAGTACATTTAACTTCAGGCTATGCAGGCACATACTTCACATAACTAGAAACAAATAATTGCGATTGTAAAGCTCCTAAATTATAATGAAAATTATAATGAAAACATGGTAAACACTGAAACATTGATAATAGGCGTAAGAAATGAAAATAAACTTGTAGATTGTGTTATTACCCAAAACATTATTTACAGTAAACAAAGTTATGGACCAGACCTCTCTGATGATTCATGCCAGACTTCAGTTTTCCATAAAGTTCCAGTTTAGAGACACTGTAGAAATTACTTAGACTTGGAAGAAATGCGTATTAATGCATTTATTGGAGGTGATTTTGATGGGAACGTGATTCGGATTATTGCTTTTAATCATACAATAATAGATCATTATCATAATCTAGTGGGGAGTGTTATGTGAATCTGGAAAATGTGGGATAAAGTTAAGGGAAACATTTCTAGAAATTAGCAAAACTTATGAAAATGTTATCTACTAAATGTATGTATTTTTAGTGTTTTAAAAAAGAAGTGAATGTTAGGATATTTCAATTCATGTGTTGCATAGTTTGCTTGATGAATGTGTTTACTTCATCCAGGTAAAGTTTTTGTAGGCTTTATTGGTTTATGATCGTGTCTGACTTCTAATACACATTTAACCTAATCAGAGCACTCTTTTACTTTTTCCTAGGGAAAAAAGATAGTGCCACAAATCATGCTCCCCCTAGAATGACTTACTTATTCTAAGGGTGAGAAGTCTTCTGATTGTATATCATCCAGATCCATAGATTATTACTGAGGTACCTTCAAAGTGGAACTTTACCAAGTTTTTCAGTTGTAAAGTAAATTTTATCATTGTATGCTGTAATAAATGTTTATAAAAATATCAGTTTTGAAACAACTTTTCCTCCATAGTTAAAGTTTTTAAACTTAGTAGTATAATGGGAAGAGGAACTAGACAATTACCCAGTATTTATTCTGAAAAATTAATATGTTAATGTACCAGTTTAGCTCTGCTGCTCTTTTTTAATGGAATTAGGTAAATTTCATTTCAGTGCAGTCTTACATTTAGTAAAGTTGACTTAGAGCACCATAAAGTGTTCAGGGAAAATTGTTGGTTCATTACGGATCATCTGCTTAAATGAATGTTGATAATGACAAAACTTACAAAAACCTTTCTCTCATCTATGCTAAACTTCGTTTCCTTATTTTTAATCACATTAACTCAACTTCCTCCTTTCACACACTCTCCCAAACTTATGCTTCAGCTTCTGCAGTTTCTCATTTTAGTCCACTACCAAAGTATGTTGTTTGCAAACAGCAACTCACTCCACTCCCAGTCCCTACTCCACAACTGACAGTAGAACTGCCCCTTTCTAGAACCCTCATTTACCTCCCTCACCTTCCCATTCATAAAAAGGTTTAACAGCCATAGTGCCATCACTTATCCCTGAATGCACTCACACTTCTCTCATTCTATCAGCACACACGCTTTACTCTCAATAAAACCTCTTCAGTGGCACGGTAGCCTTCCTAGCATACAGTATATTTGTGCCACCTCCACAAAGCCTCTCTATCAATTCTCTCAACTTCAGATCCATACATGCCATGTACAATTGCATCTCTTTAAGTGTTTCTCACCCAGTATTCATTCTTCAAAGCAAAGCCCTGATCCTCACATCTGCTATTACTCCTAAATCCACAGTGTTCCTCTCCTCATTTCTGTACTTACCATCACCCTCTCAATCACCACTTACTCATACAACTTTCCAGGTATACTCAACAAGCTGTTATCTTTGTAGTTTGAACATATTTCTCTATACACATTGGGCTAGACAGTATCACTATTCAGCCATTCTGTCGGTTGTCTGGCACCTTACCTTGGGCCATGCATGCAGTGAAAATTATAACCAACAAGCCAACAACACTTTCATCCCCTTTCTTGTGATATTCAGTTGTAATTCCATTCACTCCAGCACCTTTATCATGCTTCATCTTATGGAAGGCATTCACCACCTCTTCTCTTTTCCCCAGATCATTTGCCTTGGGTCTCTTACTCTATGTACCTCTGTGTCCCAAACACCCCAGTCTGTCACCCTATCACCTAACACATTTAATAGTCCTTCCAAATACTTACTCCATATCTTCTTCATGTTTTCTTTGCCTGTTACCACTTCCTTATCTGCTTCTACTTCTGATTCTTCCATTAGTTCTCTTGTTCTCTTCACTACTCTCCTCCTTCCACAACATTTTCTTCTTCTGTCTGAAATTTGCTAATACTCTCTATCCTGTCTCTTTTTTGCCTTTTTTCAACCCCTGCTGGAATCTGCCTATTTGGGTTTAGCCATGTACTGAAGTCATCTTCAGCAAGGCTTTATCATCATCTCTTAAGGAAAGGGAGTACAGATGTATTGAAGAAATTCTCACTCCAAAGGAGGTTCTCTATTTCTTGTTACTGGAAGTAGTTTAGCCCTAGACCTGCAATACCCTTTCAAGAAAAGGGTCCTGGAATCAACAAAGGCAGCAAGTATGAATTATGTAAATGTAATATATGTATATGTCTGTGTATGTATATATATATATGTATACGTTGAAATATATGGGTATGTATATGTGCGTGTGTGGGCATGTATGTACATACATGTGTATGTGGGTGGGTTGGGCCATTCTTTTGTCTGTTTCCTTGTGCTACCTCGCTAACATGGAAGACAGCGACAAAGTGTAATGAAAAAAAATGATTCTAAAGCAAAGGTGATCATAATTGGACAACCTCTTGTGTCTTGATTTTAACCATCAATTTATTTTTTCCTCTGTAATGGGAATTGTGTCTGGCAGTGCCACTATCCCCCGGTAATCTTTTGAAGAGAATTCTTTCTTTATCCCCCTTCCTTCTCTATCTTGTTTATGATCATCCAGTCCAAAAATTATTAAAGATCTTTGTCATTCGACTTCCTATTTTATTAATCTCTTAGTTCAATAGTTTTGTTTTTTCACTGTCTGTGTTACTGGCTTTCTTTGATATCTTTGCTTTTACTGTGGAGCACTGAATGTGTATCCCTAGACCATGGTTGCTGTCTCTAACATTGCATATTGTTATATCTACAGGTTTGCTAAACCCTCTGGCTCCTTTGTTTTGGTGCAATTACATATTTCTCCTTTGTTTCAGTGCTATTACATATTTCTACTGTACAGGAGGAGTTTTTCACTTTTGAAGCCTCATTTTTGAACAATCATACATCTTAAGTTTTTTAATTCTCTCTATGTTAACCATGTCTTTAGTCATTTTATTACATTTATCCACTATTCTTATACTATAAAAGTACTTCCTCTCACCTTTTTGAAAAAGTCTCTTGCTTACTTTCTTATGTCCTCCAGTTATCCTACATCTTTCAAAGAACTGTTCATTGTCTACATTATTGATGTTTTAAAAACATAGATTGTGTTCTGGTCAACTTTCACTCCTTTCTTGCAAGGTGGGCAAAGGGCAAATGTAAAGCCTCAAGCCTCACCCTGTAACTCTGCTGTCTTAGTTTTGGTACCACCTCTGTTGCTCTCTACTAGACCTCTATTAGTTCTTTGTGCATCTTTAGATGTAGCAACAATATTTGATAGGGATATTCTAGTTTTGGCCAACATGTTGAAAGATTTCTTGTTTCGTTTCTAAGGTCAGAGAGGTTCTCTCTCTGTTTAACTGCAGGTTCCGGGGGTAGGAGAGGGTGTTGCTAGATGTTTGGATGTGATATTAACAAACACAACTGCTGCAGGTTGCAGGAAAATTCCATTAGCTGGTATACCCCAATTATGCAAGTAGCACAAATCAGCACACAGTGGTGGTTACTGCGAGACTTACCCACAGGTGAGAACTTGACGTGCTCCACCCAGGATACATTTACTCTACCTGCCAACCCTCACTGAAGTTTTGGCGCATTTTCTACTGCACACACATGCATAGCAGTGAATTTTGACCACATATAAAGAGAGAGATGGGTAGAAGTTGGTTCCTTGCATGATAGTGAAATCACATATACTTATCCCACATGAAATGAAGATTGGGTTTATATTACAGGTTTCATGAATTGCTGGCTCTGCAAACTCTTGTGAAATAGGGAGCACTGCATGGAGCTCTGCTATGGTCAGCTTGGGTGTGTGTGTGCACAAAATCTTTTATTATTATCTCATTCTTTGTGCCTTTATTGATATAAAGGTTACTGAATGTGGGAATGATTGGGGCTGAAATATACTCCTGATTATTTTTTCTAGGTTCATTGTTTTCAAATTTATATTTTTTTCAGCTATTAGATTATATGACATGTAATGTTTTATTAGAAATTTTCATCTTTACAGACAGTGGTAGTCAGATGACAAGGATGAAGAAATAAGGCAGACCTGGATACTCTTGAAAGATGGAGGATAAAAAGGGGAACTTTTCCACTTTACCTCAGAATCCAGTAAACCATAAAACAACTGAAGGTGTAGAAAACAATGAGGAATTACCATCCTCAAGAATTGAATCATTGAATCCTGTAAATAGCTCAGGTGATTCCCCTACAGTTCTTGCAACATTACCTCCTGGTGTTGACACTTTAGGATCTGCTAATCAGATTCATGTTCAACTTTTTGATGGCCAAGTCATTCACATCACATCTGCCTCCCTAGTTAGTTCAGAAAGTAGAGAACGAGGAGGGATAAGAAGAAAAGCATGTGAGACTGAAGAGAAGAGAGACAGAAAAGGTTCTGTCATAGATGGTGAAGTAGCAACTGGAGAAGCTGTGACACTTCTCACAAGTGATGGTAAAACTTACATTTTGCCTCAGCCTTTGAATTCTGAGGATGGCACGGGAGGTGGGTATCTGATTACTGAAGAAGTTCTCAATACTGGAGAAGTTTTACAGTCTAGTGATGTACTTCATGAGGAGCAGGTATTGACAATCTCACCACCGCAAGCATCCCTAGAGTTTTCTTCATCAGTTACAAGGCCTCCGGATGCCTTAGCAATTGCTACTAGTGAGGTTTTTAATGAAGATTATGTCTCTCTTCCACTAGATGCACAAAATGGATTTAGTAATGGATCAAGACCCTATCACTTGAAAGCAGAGGAAGGAACTAACACTGAAAATTCCTCATCACTTGATAAAGAGTATATGCATCCAAAAATTGATCATCATAGGGATAATGCATCATTTTCAGATTGCAGTGTGATAACCATCCATGCTCCAAGTACTAGGTTAAAAAGTCATTGGTTAGAAAAAAGCGCCAAGGAATATAACTTACCATCGGGTTTTGCAAAAAGGGAGATTTATAAAATAAATGATGATCAGACTAATGTAGTTGGTAATGAAGAAGAGACTGACCCTTTGGCCGTGAGTGACAAAGAAAGAATATCAAGGGATTTAGATGACAGTGTGAAACACATGAATAATAGTGACCCATGTACTTATTCCTCTGTTTATTCTAAATGGTGTGAAATGCATAATCGCATCCCAAAAGACTGTGCAAGTAACTTCCATATAAGTATAAGTTCTGTGAAAAAATTGGTGATTCCAGATGCCAAAGAAACTAATAATAAAAAAGAAATAAATGAAAGTCATGCTAAAGTAATTAGTGTGAGTCAGGAAAAAGATAAGAAAAGTCACCACTCAGCTGTGTTGGAGTCAAGTCAGTCATGTAATAGAAACTGGAATGATGTTTGTAGCATTGGGAAAGAAACAGCAGATCAAGGAAAATTACGACGATCTTCTCGAATCCGAAAAGCCAAGAAAATACCAAATGAAGTAAGTGTATAGTCAGATATATATATTCATGTATTGACATTGTGCAAATCAATACAGAGTTTTTCTTGTTTTCTTTCATATTTTTAATGATTTTTTGTTTATGTATGACACAGGAGACAGTGACTAAGTATAATGTCATGTATAATGCACCAAAACCACAGCTCCCTTTCCATATCCAGGCCCCACAAAACTTTCCATTGTTTCCCCATATGCTTCACATTCCCTGGTTCAATCCATTGATAGCACGTCAACCCCGGTATACCACAATGTTCCAATGCACTCTATTCCTTGCACACCTTTCACCCTCCTGCATGTTCAGGCCCCTATTGCTCAAAATCTTTTTCACTCCATCCTTCCACCTCCAATTTGGTTTCCCACTTTTCCTTGTTCCCTCTACCTCTGACACATATATTCTCTTTGTCAATCTTTCCTCATTCATTCTCTCCATGTGACCAACCATTTCAATACACCCTCTTCTGCTCTCAACCACACTTTTTTTACTACCACACACCTCGCTTACCTTTTCATTACTTATTCGATCAAACCACCTCACACCACATATTGTCCCCAAACATCTCATTTTCAACTCATTCACCCTCCTCCATACAACCCTATCTATAGCCCATGCCTCAACCATATAACATTGCTGGAATCACCATTCCTTCAAACATACCCATTTTAGCTCTCAGAGATAATGTTCTCGCCTTCCACACCTTCTTCAACTCTCCCTCCCCCACCCTGTGAGTCACTTCCGCTTCCATGGTTCCATCCGTTGCTGAGTCCACTCCCAGATATCCTTTCAAACTTACCTCCCATTTAACTTGTCACTCAACCCTACTGAACCTAATGACCTTGCTCTTATTTACGTTTGCCCTTACCTTTCTTCTTTCACACGCTTTACTAAACTCAGTCACCAACTTCTGCAGTTTCTCACCCAAATCAGCCACCAGCGGTGTATCATCAGCAAATAACACTGACTCACTTCCCAAGCCCTCCCATCCCCAACAGACTTTATACTTGCCCCTCTCTCCAAAAATCTTGCATTCACCTCCCTAACCACCCCATCCATAAACAAATTAGATAACCATAGAGACATCACGCACCCCTGCCGCACACCGACATTCACTGGGAACCAATCACTTTCCTCTGTTCCTACTTGTGCACATGCCTTACATCCTTAGTAAAAACTTTTCACTGCTTCTAGCAACTTACCGTCCACACCGTATACTCTTAAAACCTTCCACAAAGCATCTCTATCAACCCTATCATATGCCTTCTCCAGCTTCATAAATGCTATATACAAATCCAAATGTTTTGCTAATTAATTCTCACATACATTCTTCAAAGCAAACACCTGATCCACACATCCTCTACCACTTCTGAAACCACACTGCTCTTCCCCAATCTGATGCTCTGTACATGCCTTTACCCTCTCAATCAATACCCTCCCATATAATTTCCCAGGAATACTCAACAACCTTATGTCTCTGTAATTTGAACACTCACCTTTGTCCCTTTGTACAATGGCACTACGCATGCATTCTGCCAATCCTCAGGTACTTCATCATGATCCTTACATACACTGAATATCCTTACCAACCAGTCATCTACACAGTCACCCTGTTTTTGATAAATTCCACTGCAATACCATCCAAACCTGCCGCCTTGCCAGCTTTTATCATCTGCAGAGCTTTCACAGCCTCTTCTCTGTTTACCAAACCATTCTCCCTGACCCTCTCACTTCACACACCACCCCGACCAAAACACCCTATATCTGCCACTCTGTCATCAAACACATTCAACAAACCTTCAAAATACTTACTCCATCTCCTTTTCACTTTATCTCTACTGGTAGTTCCCTCCCTATTTGGCCCCTTCACCAATGTTCCCATTTGATCTCTTGTCTTATGCACTTTATTTCCCTCCTTCCAAAAAATCTTTTTATTCTCCCTAAAATTTAATGATTCTCTCTCTCCCCAAATCTCATTTCCCCTCTTTTTCACTTCTTTCGCCTTTCTCTTGACCTCCTGCCACTTTCTTTATACATCTCTCAGTCATTTGCACTATGTCCCTGCAAAAATCATCCAAATGCCTCTCTCTTCTCTTTCTCTAACAATCTTACTTCTTCATCCCACCACTCACTACCCTTTCTAATCTGCCCACCTCCCACCTTTCTCATGCCACAGGCATCTTTTGCAAAAGCCATCACAGCTCCTCTAGATATATCCCATTCCTCCCCCACTCCCCTTACGTCATTTGCTCTCACCTTTTGCCATTCTGTACTCAATCTCTCCTGATACTTCCTCACACAAGTCTCCTTTCCAAGCTCACTTCCTCTCACCACTCTCTTCTTCTCCCCAACATTCTCTCTTCTTTTCTGACAACCTCTACAAATCTTCAGCTTTACCTCCATAAGATATTGATCAGACATTCCTCCAGCTGCCCCTCTCAGCACATTAACATTCAAAAGTCTCTCTTTTACACACCTATCAATTAACACGTAATCCAATAACTCTCTTTGGCCATCTCTCCTACTCACATCTGTATACTTATGTATATCTCTCTTTTTGAACTAGGTATTCCATATCATCAGTCCTTTTTCATTGCACAAATCCACAAGCTCTTCATTTCCATTTGCAACACTGAACACCCCATGTACACCAATTATGCCCTCAACTGCCACATCACACCTTTGCATTCAAATCACCCATCACTATAACTTGGTCTCAAGCATCAAAGCTGCTAATACACTCACTCATCTGCTCCCAAAACACTTGCCTCTCATGAAAGAGATTTTAAGCGATCGGGGCCTGAACATACAGGAGGGTGAAAGGTGTGCAAGGAATACAGTGAATTGGAACGATGTGCCAGGAATGGATGAAGACATGCAAGTATGAATATTTACTTGTGTATGTATGTCTCTGTATTTATATGTATGTATTTGTGTACATGCAGACCCTAGCCAAAGGTGTTGCTTACTGTGTATGCTTGAGGTTACACCGTGAATGGAGTCAACCTTGGTGAGGCTTTTTCATTGGAAATATAGTCTTTTCAAAGGACTTCTCACTCCAAAGGAGTCTTCTTTTTCTATCATCTGGAAGTAGCACAGCCTTGGGATGCAGGTGTCTTTAGATTAGTTATGGGTAATGCAGATTCTGTAATAGAAATTGGTCCTGAGGTAATTATGAATATATACTAGATACCTAAGCTTAAGCCAGGTACCTAAATTATCGACAGCCCCGTTGGTAGAATGGACAGCTGGGTTTACTGTGGACCAGCTGATGCAACCAGGATTCGAACCTATGTAGGTACAATCTTAGGTGGCCAGTGGATGCATCATGGTCAGAAACGTACACCATGGAGTTTCAGTGACACATCTTACATCCTTGATGTAGATCTACCTTCACTGGGAACTTTTCATACTCATGCATATGCCATACTTTCTTAATAAAAAATTCACAGCACAGAACTTTTCATGGGTTACTACATCAACCCTCTTGTAAGCTTTCTCTAAAATCACAGTTGCCATACTCACAATTGCCATATACAATATACTTTCTTTCTCCAAATATTTCTCAAAAAAACTTTTCAAAGCTAGCACCTGATCCTATGCTCTTTACCTCTCCTGAAGCCACATTGTTCCTTCCCAGTCAGATGTTCTGGGCATGTCACCACCCTGTCACCAATCTTCCATACACCTTATCAGGTATACTCAACAGACTTATACCTCTGTAATTTGCACATTCATTTTTGTTCCCCTAGACTTTATATAAGGACACTGTTCATACATTGTCAGTCCTCATGCACTTCACCTTAGGCCATAAGGATGTTAAAGAGCCTAATGAACCAATCACCAGCACTGTCATCTCTTCATGAGAAACTCCCCTGCAGTTCCATCCTTTTCTGGTGCTTTGACACCCTTCATCATATGCAAGGCTTTCATCACCACTTCATTTTTCCATGCCATTTGCCATGACTGTCATTCTGCATCCACCCTCTTCTCAGACACACCACATCTGCCACCCTGTTATTTGATATATTCCATAGTATTTCAGAATACTTATACCATCTCTTTTTCACCCCTTGTCTGCATGTTACCACTCCATCCTCTCAGTATACTGCTATCCCATTTGTTGTTTTTTCCTAAAGCTTTTAATCTTTTTCTTAAGCATTTTCTTTACTCTTTCAGAAATTCATTAATACTTTCTTACCTCATCTCTTGTTTAACCTCTTTTTTAGCTCTTTTTTTTCCTTAACCTGCTTGTGCTTTCTCTAGTACTCTTTCCACTCACTTACACACCTTCTCTGCAGTAAACATCCCTATATCTCTCTTTTTCTAATTTTCTTTTATTGTTGATTTAATTTTCTTATTCCACCTCTTGCTATGCCTTTTCATACTTTCACATTCTAACTTTTGCATACCATGCACTTCACCCTCAACTTGAGGGTCTGTTTCCCTTAAATTTTTTCACTCCTCCATTCTCATTGTTTCATTTACTCACAACTTATGCCACTCTTCTCTTTTTTAAGCTCACTTACATTCACCATGTCTTTCATGCATGTATTTCCTCTTTTTCTAAAACCACGACCGACTGTTACACTAATCTCCACAACAATAAGAGATTAATAGCTGGTGTTTTGTGAGCAAGTTGTTCTTCTTTATTGACCATGAAAATTAATGACCTTGTCATATTGCATCATAGCAGCATTAAGTTTTTACCATGATCTGCAGTGACTTTTATTTTTCATGCTTCCAGGATCACTTCCAACTTATGGAAGAACCAATTAGCAGAAGAAGAAGGAAGGTGTTAAAGGGAGAAGCAAACTGTGCATTATGGGAGTGTGATAGTTGTGATGCCATGTTCAGGTTTGTGCCTTTGGTGTTAAGAACGGTAAAATTTATAGTTTCTTTTGTCCAGAGATTTTTTTTGTTTTGTACCTAATTGCTCTTCCACATTAGTGAGGTAGTTTCAAAAACAAATGAACAGTGGCCATATTTGCACCCATCTAGTTTCATGGTGTCATATATAATGTATTGAATTCATATCCTATCATCCACAGCCAAACCCACTGATTTTTCTATGGTTTACTTTGACTGCTTTATATACCTTAATTCAGCCCATTGACAGCATGGAGGATTCCCCATATACCACATTGGTCCAGTTCATTCTATCCCATGCATGCCTCTCACCTTCCTGGATGATCAGGCCCCAGTACCACAAAGTCTTCATTTCATCATTCCTTCCTTAATAGGCTTCCCCTTCCCCATGCCTCCACTTTTAACATATAGATCTTTATAGTCCATCTTTGTTTGCTCATTCTCTTCTGCACCTCTTTCTTACATCGTTATTCCTCACACGATTCAACCCATCTCACCCCACATATTGTCCTCAAGCATTTCATTATCAACACATCCACTTATTTCCTCTGTTTTGCATCAAGTCCCAAAACTCATATCAGTACAACACTCAGCACTACTGTACCATCAAAGATACCCTTTTTTTGCCAAAGCAGGACACTGACCAGCTCTTCCACCCATTTCTTAGTGCATCCAGAACCTTACCCTCCTATTCCACCCTGTGGAATGCTCCTGTCACTCCATCCACTGTCACATCCTCTCCCAGGTACCTAAAACCCTACTTTACCTTACTGTTGTCCACATATGTTCTCAGCTTTCTTTTTTGCACACTCTATCAAATTGTTAGTGATTGCTGGAGTTTCTCTCTGGAGTAAGCCATCGGATCCATGCTATTTGCAAACAGCCTAATTCACTTCCCAGACACCCCCCTATTCCCACTATACTGTGGAGCCACCCACATCATGAATACCCTTGGATTTACCACCTCCACCACCCCATCCATGAATAGATTAATCCTTTAACAGTGACAACTATGGTGTTTGCATTTTGACTGTTTTAGCTATTACTACGGGATCTGCATTTTTATCAGCATGCCAAACTTTGAAAGTGGAAGATACACTTAATTGTTAGGTGAGATGCTTTGTGTTACAAGCATTAATAGCACCCGGAAATTATCCAAGAGTGTAAGTTACCCACATAACACAAGGTATCCTTGGTATGTGTGTTCGCACACCCCATGTTAATTAGTGGCTAATCAGTGATTGTCTTTAGGGCACAAATTATATTGATAATGATTCTGCAGATGTTGAACTGTCAGCACTGGGAAAAGTTTTTCACTGGTGAGTAATCCTTTGATAAAGGGGAGATGATGATGATGATGGATGAATTAGCAATAAGTTGTCAAACACATGATAAGCCAAACTTGCAAGGTATGCCAAGTGTATATGTCTATACAGCAGTAAATATGGTTGATTTATCAGATTTTTCCGTTTCTTAACATTCTTGATATTTTTTTTAATAATTTTTGAAGATTTTGAAATAATGCTTTCCAGAGGGACCTGCTATTTGACGCATTTAAGATCTTGAAATACTGTTGTCTAGAGGGTCCCACTGTGTGATGCATTGATCATTTTCAAAGGATAAGCCAATCCCGGTGACATAACACACCCTTGTTGCAGACCTGCATTCACTAGGAACTATTCACCTTCCTCTCTTTGTACTTGCAAATATTTCTTACTTTTCTCGTGAAAATCTCATTACATTCTTTAAATTTCCAAATGACGCATATATTTGTTGGACCTTCCACAAAGTCTCTGTCTCAGATCCATAAAATGCCTTGTACAGTTGACTCATTCTTCAAGTATTTTTGGCATAAATTCCTCAGCATGAACACCTGGTCCATGCACATTCTACTTATGGATCTTGAAATGCCTAAAAAGTCTCATACAGGTACACCGCCGATTTTCTGGCAACTGATGGTTCGGTACCTCCTTTAGTTTGGACAAAATTATGTGAGGGAACTTGAAATTATTGTGGCCACCAGACTAGTTTACTGGGCGGCCACAGATGGCATTGTGTGTAGGGCGCACTTATTTACATTCTTTACACTGCAGTTGTTGATGGTGATACCGCAATTCTGTGAGATTCTTAGCTTATTTTGCATAAATTCAACCCTCACTATGGCTTCTAAGACACATGAAAGTGTCAGTCCTGGTGTCAAACATAAACACCAGTCCATATTGATCCAAGATATGGTAGAACTGTTGAAAAAAATGGACTGTGGCGTTTTGGTGCATGAGCTGTGTGACATCTACAGTATTGGTTCATCATCTGTTCATGATATAAAGAAGCAAAGGGAGAAAATATTGAAATTCTATGCAGACAGCGATTCCAAGAAACAAATGGCGATTAGAAAAACTATGAAAGATGGTAAGAGTACTGAGCACGATCAAGTGATGATGGAAAGGTTTCAACAGCGTTGGAGTGATTGAATGGACTTGTCAGGTAGCACGATAATGGACCAGGCTAAGTTGTCCCATAAAGAACTTAAATTACAACATGAGTGTGACTATAGTGAAGGATGGATTCAAAGATTCAAGAAGCGTCATGGAATTTCCATGAATAAAGTGTGTGGAGAAAAGCGGTCTGCAAATCATGAAGGAGCTGCCAAGTATGTGGACGAATTTGCAAAACTCGTAGCTGATGAGCACTTCAGTCCTGAGCAGTGTATAATGTATTTAATTTATTTATTTAGATTACATTTAATATTTGTTTAATTTAAATTTCTAGCAGTCTATAGTATACCTTAGACACATTGGAGATGCATAATTAGTGGGTTAGAGGTGTGTTGATGAATTGTTATTATGTGATCACGGTTGGTCCAGCAAAATGGTTAATTCGTCAAGGCTTTGGAACCAAGAGCGCCGGAAAATCAGTGGTGTGCCTGTATTGATTTAGGTATTTTTAAGGATTTGAAAAGGTCTTGAATATGGTAAGATTGTTATCTCAGTTCACAAAAGCTCTTAAATTTGTCCTCAAGTTGCCTTTACATTTCCTTTATTTAACGCATGGATTTCAAATGTGAAGATATTTTTCATACTTGTTTGCCGTCTCCTGCATTAGCAACAGGAATAGATGAGGAAAGACTGCATCCACTGACATCCATATTCTAAAGCTCCCTGTCCACAACCACAGACCTTCCCATAGTTTACCACGGATGCTTTGCTTGCTCTGGATTCATCCATTAGACAGTGCATTGACCCCATTCCACTATATCACAGCATTCCAGTTCATTCTGTCCTGTGCACACCTTTCATCCTCCTGCATGTTAAGACCACAGTTGCTCAAAATCTTTTTCACTCCATCCTTCCTTCTCCAATTTGGTCCCCTTGTTCTCCTTGTTCCCTCCACTTCAGACACACATAGCCTCTTTGTCAACCTTCCTTCTCTCATTTTTTCCTCATGTCCAGACCATTTCAGCACACTCTTGTCAGCTTTCTCAACCACTGCTTTTATTACCACATCTCCCTCTTCACTTTCCTTACATACTTGATCTTTGTTAAACCACCTCACACCACATATTGTCCTCAAACATTTAATTTCCAGTACGTCCACCCTCCTCCACACAGCCTTATCTATATTATCTATAGCCCATGCATTGCATCCATATGATATTGCTGGGACTACTTATAGGTCCGTTCACTGCCATGTCCACATCCAGGTAGCTAAAACACTTCACTTCCTTTAAGTTATCTCCATTCAAACTCACATCCCAACTAACCTTTCCTCAACCCTAATAAACTTCATAACCTTGCTTTTATTCACATATGCTCTCAACTTTCTCTTTTCACTCACTCTTCCAAACTCAGTCACCAACTTTTGCAGTTTTTCACCAGTGCTGTTTCATCTGCATACAACAACTGACTCACTTTTCAGGCCCTTGCATCCCCTAAAGACTGCATACTCATCCCTCTCTCCAAGACTCACATTTCCCTCCCTTACCATGCCACCCATAAACAAATTGAAAAATTTTGGCGATATCACACACCCCTGCCACAGACCAACCTTCACTTTGAACCATTCACTCTCTTCTCTTCCTACTCACACAAATGCCTTCTACCCTTGATAAAGACTTATGTTTCTAGCAGCTTTCCTCCCACACTGTATGTTGTTAAGACCTTCCACAAGGCATCTCAATCTACTCAGCATATGCTTTCTCCAGATCCATAAATGCCTCATACAAATCCTTGTTTCTCTAAGTATTTCACACACACATTCTTTGAAGCAAGCACCTGATCCACACATCCTCTGCCATTTCTGAAACTGCACTGCTCTTCCCCAATCCTGTTTGTCCTCTTGTCTTTTGCTCATTTTTATTCTCCCTAAAGTTTACTGATACTCGCTACCCCCTAGTCTCATTTGCTCTTCTTTTCAACTCCTGTACCTTCCTCTTCATCTTTTCCTTAAACATTCCTCAATCATTTGCAGCCCTTCCCTGCAAGTACTTTTCAAATGCCTCTCATTTATTTTTCACTAGCAATTTTACTTATTCATCTTACATCTCACTTCCCTTTCTAATCTGCCCGACTCCTACCTCTTGCATGCCACATGCATCTCTTGGACATGCTAGCAAAGCTTCTACAAATACCTCCCTTCCTCACTCACTCCCCATGCTTCATTTACTCTCACCTTTTGCCATTCAGTACCTAGTCTCTCCTGGTATGTCCTCACACAAGCCTCTTTTCCAAGCCCACTTACTCTCAACACTCTTCACACTGACATTGTTTCCTCTCTCCTAAAAACCTATACAGATCTTTACTCTCACCTCCACAAGATAGTGATCAGACATCCCATGCTCCTTTCAACACATTTACATCCAAAAGTCTCTTTTTTACACATCTGTCAATTAATATGTAATTCATTAATGCTCACTGACCATCTCTCCTGCTCACATACATATATTTGTGTGCACTTAATTTCATGTTTCTACATGTGTATATTACTTCAATTTTTTGAGCTTATGATCAAAAAGTTCATTATACTATACCTTTTTCATATCCTTCTCTTGTATACTTTCAAGAAAAAGATACCTCAGATTTTCGAAGTATTGATCTTAAGAAGCCTTAAAAAGGTCTTAAGTTTGCTAATTTGATATCTGTGGGGACCATGTTACCTTTCCTGAAGCCTTGTACTTTGTTGATATTCCTCCCAGTGATTCTTTAATCTGCCTTCTTATCTGGAGTGTCCACAAAAGACATTGCCCACAATATATTTTCAAAGGCAATACATGGCTAAAGTTCAGCATCGGTATAAGCACATGACGTTCTCTGGGTGAAATCATTGTACAGCTGGTTATCAAGACTTGTGTTTCTAATGATGTGAGCATCAGCAACCCACCTCAATGTGCCTCAGAGTATCTTTCTGTACTTTTCCTGGCTACTATTACATTTTAGGAATTTTACTTCTGGGCACTGTAATTTTTCCGCCTGTGCTTCAAGATGCTTGACTTACCTTTCTAAGGAAGAAAAGCTCAAATTCTCACATGAAGCAAGAAAAAATATGGGACACATGAGATTTCTAGGTTCACTGGGCATTCAGGAGGCACAATCAGGTGGTTGCTTTCTGCAACACCTTATCAGTGCCTCACTTCATTCAGGAGATCAAAACCTTATGGACCCAAAATATGGACCTAGAATACTTCAGAAACCTTGCCTATTCCATGTCTAGACATCTGTGGATGGTAATCAAGGCCAAAGGAGAGATGACAAAATACCGAACTGTAGGTGTAACATTGTCTGAAAATGTTTGGGGAAGTGGACAAGATTTTTTTTGCAGACACTGTAGCATGACATGTTTATGCACCTTCTTGAGTTTGAATAGTTGTGAACACTCTTTTTTCATAGAATACTGTAACTAATCCTGAAAATCCATTTTGGCATATGGTGTAACAGTTGTAAGAGTATAAGCAAACAAGCTGAGGGCTTCCAGCCAGGCCATACTCACTGCATTATGCTTACTAATTGCATATGTCCCCAAATTTGTGATTGATCAGAGGGCAAATTATGGATGGGTTACCCTTTCTAGTGAGGGATACATTACAATTTTGTGGATCCCAGCAGATTTCTGCAAACATATGATGGTTAGTATCCATAATAAACAGTCTCATCCTAGCTAAACAATCCATGGAAGGATTTTACTGGGAGAGGTTAGGCCTATCAGAAGACATTCTTATTTTAGTGTTCATGTGGAGACTAGTTCCTTTGGTAGTACAAACAGGATACTTTCAACAAATTTGTTGTGTTCAGAGCTGCTATGATGTCTGTTTATTTCCTACACAGCTAGATTTTGGAACTCCTTAGTTTCTCCTGTCTTTCCAAATGACAACTATTTGTCTGTTTTTGAAATGTAGGTTTTCTTTCTCCAAAACGCTTAGAACACTTTTCTGTGTGTACTTCTCACTTTAGCTCCCTTTTATATTCTGTTTAAGTTCTGGTCTTACTGAGAGCTTTACTGTGACCAAAGCTTTTGTCATAGAAAGAATGATAAGGAGGAGAGTACAACACCATGAGTTATTACTGTAAGATGTTCACGAGAGGTTCCATTGACTACTCAAAACCATCTCGTTAAGACTAGCAAAATAATGTTTAGATTAAAAGCATTTGCTGTTTGTTGTAATAAAGTGAATTGTATGGATATTAGCAATGCTCTTGGAAAATGTTCTGGATTATGATCACTCCCCTTACACGTGGTTGAAAGGAGGGACTTTGTACATTTACATAACACTTAATATTATACTTAAACATAGAATACTCCCTAAACTGTGTATGAAAAAAATAATGTAGATCTATTGTAAAAGAAAAAATGAACAAATTAGAGAATAACACCAAGAAACAAAACTTCATTTATCCATGTGAAAATTAGTACGGATTGTTAGTGAGGGAAATTTGATTTGTGCAACTTCAGTCACTCCTGCAAGAAGAGATAAGGTTGTTTCCTGGGGGTTATAATCCATAAGTAGGCTAATTAGGAATATTAATGAATCAGATCTGTATGATTTATCTCAGACACCCATGATACCAAGTCCCAATATAGAATGAGATGATCTGAAGTTTGTAATATTTGAATGAAAAATTCATTTGAGGAAAGGAGGTAATTGATTCTTGTAGTTTGATGTTAATGATGTATTTTTTTTTCTAAAATTGATGCATTCCTCATAATCTCAACTATACACTTTTTCAGTGAATATATAATTATGATAGTAAAGTTTCATCACTTTGATTTTCATCACCTGTATCCTGAAATATTATTGATTCACACTGATACCATGGAATTGACAAATCTTCATAATTTGCAGGATGAATAAGCATCAGACATCTAATACAGTTAATGATTTAGGTTTTTGTTTGTTTCTATTACTGTTAGACATAGTAATGTAAAGCTTTTGACCCTGTTCTTGCTGAAGTATTAATGGCCTTTTATGGAAACTTTTGCAGGTCCAAGATGAGCCGTGACCTTCACATGGAAGAAGGACATATGTTCACATGTTACATATGTGGTTGGCAAGGAAGGAGCAAGACCAAGTATGAGGTTCACATATCCACAGTACATTGTAATCAGCAGGCTCGTTGCTTGGCATGCAGGTAATAACAGTTTTTTTGTGCATATAATTTGGTATTTCAATGTAGGGAATCATGCTGTTATGTAGAGTTTATTTTAAGTATAGCTAGAAACCTCTAAACTCAGTTTCTTCCTTTTTTTCTTTCAGAAATTCTTGAATTTCTCTTCTCCTTTGATGGCTTTATGGTTATCTTGATATATTATAGAAGCCTCACATTGTGCAGATAGTGAAGTCTGCCTTTCAAACAGATTTTTTTTTCAGGTACTGGAGGTTTGTCCTCTGAGCAGGTACTGTATTCCAGATTTACAAATATCTGATTAATCCATGCTTTTGAGTCTATGGTGGCCCAAGTTCCAAACACTTAACAAAGTTGGGTCTGAAGCATTTAGACCTATCATTGCTACCAGTGTGTTGTCAAAACTCCAATTTTTCTGTATTGCAGTGTTCACTGTTATTCCTTATTTTATATATATTGCTTGGTTTATACTTCCAAGAGCTGGGTGTGTTTGTATTGACAAGGTCAGCTGTCAGTAATTTGAGGATGGAACAATGTGATGTTTTGTTTCTTTCCCTGTATAACTGAGCTCTGGCACTCTAATTTCAAGTGTTTTTCCTAACAACAAGCTGACCCTGTTGAAAGAAAAAACCTTTTACTTCCTCTTATATTTTTAGGCTACTCTTACCATATATCTATTGTTTCTTTTTCTCTTCCTAGTGGTTTGGCATTTGAGTGTTAGAGTCAGTCTGTTTCATATCTCTAGGGAAACTTAGTATTCCTGATGAGAAAACACTGGTCTTCCTCACCCTTTGCTAACCACTCAGCCATAGATAGGCAAGCCTGCTTATTTTAGGTCCTCCTTTGGCCTACCAGAGATTGCCACATAGATGATGTCATTGATCCACTTAGTCCCAGCTGCTAGCAGCTCAGAATTTGTAGACTGTAGGCTTCAACCCAAAGGTGTTCACAGTTAAAGGATAACCACTGGCACTTTCCAGTACTCCCTGAATGAGGAAGTTTTTGATGTTCAAAATTGGTACACAGACATGGCAGTTCCACCTGATGCCATTTGGTTTATGCATATCTCCACAGAATTTTTTCTAGAGTAATTTTGGTCCTGCTCTGAAAACTCACATCTTTCAAAGCGATAGTTCTGGCCTACATAGACAACCTTTTTGATTATTGCATTTGTAATAGGAATATGACAAAAATGGCTTTGTAGGTCCTGAATACCTTTCAGGAAGTGAGTTTGAGCTCTAAATGGCTAGGAATAGAGTAAATTTCACAGCTTCTCAAGGACAGGGCTCAGGACTGTGTAGTTGCTGCAATTGCCTTACATTCTCAGTCTTTGGTGTCTCAGTGCCATCTAGAGCAGCTTGTGGGAAGTTCACTTTGGTCGCCTTTTGCAATGACATAGCATGGCTACTGGTCAAAAAAGGTTACCGTCTGCATGAACAATTTCTTTTCTACAGAGAGCAGAGATCTTCAGAGAGCATTTGCCCAGAAACTCTTCACGTACTTACTTGGATGGATTAACATAAACTGACTTCTATTCTTTGGAGAAGTATGTAGATGTTGGCACTTAGTTGGAGGTACAAAAAGCCATTCATAATAAGAAAGAGTAACAGTTGGTCTCATGATGAGTGTTCTGAGTCTAGGGCACAGTTTTTACCTGATGGACAGTATTGTGGATCTCCGCTGCCTGATGAACAAAGGCTCGTGTAAATTTTTGCTTTTCTCAAGACTTATAGGATAGGAAAAGGTTCTCTCCCTGGCTGTGTCCAAAGTCATTTTACTCTAAACCTCTAATCACCAAGAAGCATACTCTGTCTGGGCATATATCTTATTAGAATTAGACACCATGACAACAGAAATGTCTGTTAGTGAAGGGGGTTTTCAAGTGGATCTTGTTCTTAGCAGTTGCATCCCAGGTGAACCTCTTTGCCAGCAGAACCAATGCATATCTTGTTGTGGACAAGGCTAGAGGAAATCCAAAACTTTTCCATAAATTCCTCAGGGGTCAGATGTCAGCTAAAGAGCATCTAAGCAAGCTGAGGGATTCAGAGTGAAAAAATGTGGAAGATGATGTAAGGATATGTGAGTAGCTGAATAAGTAATGTGGTCAAAAGTGATTTCACAGTTGAAGATGCTATATCCTCAGCACTACTGAGATGGGATGGGAGGGAGGTTTATAAAACAATGAGATATCAAGAAAAAAACATTAATGGATTGCTATTGGATCTTGACCTAATAGAAGATGTGTGCAGGTACATCAGACCGACTTTTTGAAATACACAAACTTCAAACTCATCAATAAGAAATGAGATTGGGAAGGAAGCACTAGAATAAAGACCAGTCTCCCTGACAACTGTGGTCTGTTCAAGTATTGGAAAAGATGATCTTTGGTCAAAAGGATGACTTTATCTACAGAGGATAAACTACCTAAGTGAGAGGCAACACAGTTATAAGGAGAGAAAGTCATATTTAAAGAACCTCTTCAATTTCTAAGAGAAGGTTTGATATGTTGTAGGCAAAAGGGAAGGCTGGTTGGATTGTTTGTATCTGGACTGTCAGAAAGCATTTAACTCTGTAAATCAGGGGCGAATGATCAAGAAGCTGGATCACCTGGCAGGAATAAGGGGAAGACTCCTCATATGTATAGATTAACTTAGTGGAAGGGAACGAAGGACACATGTTAGAGAAGCCTTCTCTAATTGATTATAGGTCACCAGTGGAGTACTGTTGAGGAGTTATGTTGGACCATTACTCTTCTTGATATATGTGAATGACTTGTCACAAGATATGGACTCCTACCTGCATTTGTTTGTAGATGAAGTAAAGGTCATGAGGGAAGAGAAAAGTGAGCATGATTGCATCAACTTACAAGGAACCTGAACAGACTCCAAGGCTAGTTTGATACATGGTTAATTAGATTTAAACTGAGCAAATGTGAGGTTATGAGGATGGGAGAGCTTGAAAGAAATGTAATGGATGTAGACACAACAGCACAACATGCTAAAAAGTGCTAAAGTGAAACTGTCAGATGAGTTGCCTCAGCAAATATTTTACTCTTTGCTTTTCATATCCCATGCTTTATTACATTTTATGAATAACCTACTAAATTTTACTTTGCTTTAGCTTTCCTAAGTTCTTCCTGGTTTGATGACTCCGAGTCAAAAGTAGCCATAATCAATTTCCACTTGCGTCTTGGTTATAACCACCAATTCCTATCCTTTCCTGTGTCAGAGAAATAAATAGCTGGCAGTCCCATAGCCTCCACTAATCTTTTAACAAAAATTTGTTCTTTTCCCTCTCTTCTTTTTTTGATGTATTATCTTCCAAGCCAAGAATAATTGGTGATTTATGTCTGTCAATCTCCTGCATTATTAAGCTTACCTTTGCCGTAATGGAAGAAAGGTAAACAAGCTTTTGCTCTAAATATGCCACCTAGATGCAGGACAATGGGACCTCTATTATTTGTCTTTTCCATGCACCTTGAGGACAAGTTGAGGAAACAAGATGACAGTACCAGGAACCATGAAATATGCATGAAAGCAATAAAGGTGGCCCTAGAATACAAGGTGAAGAAACTTTAGGACATTGTTAGACACTGAAAAATACCAGCAGTAGAGGTGGCCAAATAAGCAAAGTTGTGTTGAAGCATGAAAGAATATAAATCTGGAGGATGCCTCCAGCATAGGTACATATGAAATAATTGGCTATGTAGGGGAAGGGGAAGGAAGAACTATGATGTGATTTTAAGAATGAATGTAAACACAAATCAGAAGTAACTGAAGATGATCAGTAGTCTAGGGATCCTGAAACAGATACACAAAATGAGATATTATGTAAAGCCACTGAGGAGGCAGTTTATACTTTTCAGAGGCAAGACAGTTAGGGAAGCATATGGGGGAATGGATGGAAGACTTGGTCCTTAAGCATGCAAATAAAGTTGCTAGAAAAAGAGGGGTTCAAAGGAGTGTTTGTCAAGTGTGACAAACCAAAGGAAGAAAGAAAAAGGGAGGAATAACACCTCAGCTTTTAGCTCAGGGAGGTCAGAACTAACTAATAGCAATTGCCTTAGGCTGAAGATTCTTTGTACAAATGCAGATGGAGTTCATTTGTTGTATCATAGGAAGCAGTTCCACCATTGTTGGAGTGATAAAGACAAAGCTAATAAAAGAGATACTTTAACCAAATCTGTGTGGAGAGGTGCACAAGAGCAAGGAGGGACAGAAAAATATGAGATACCATTGAACATTAACAGACTAATTGGAGAGAAAGGTGGTCCATCAGGATCTGAATTCCATTTCATCCTGAATACTCCCTTAGGGGAACAAGGAATTCACAAATTGCTATGGAAAGTATAAACTTCCCATGTTCCGACAGTGATGGAGTGCATAGGTCCCCCCCCATCTCTCTCTCTCTCTCTCTCTCTCTCTCTTTTGCAACTATATAGCCTAGAAGGATATATAGAAAGATATACCATATAATCTGTGCTTAGCAGCAAAGTGAAGGTATAAAAGAAAATGTTTTAAACCTTATAGCCTCTCAACAGGGGAGATACAGAGTTGTTAAGCCCTCAAGAATGCCATGGAACACACCAAAAATAAATCAGACAAAAATATATAACAGCCCAACTAGGAAGAGGAAGGTAAAGCAATTATTCAGTATACTGCCTGGAGAAATAAGAAACGTGCATGGAAAAATTACAGCAGCATTTAAAAGAAATCTTGACTTATGGTTGAACCAAAAATTGATAATTATGTATTGCACATGGCAGTTGAGATGAATAGTTTGTTCATCAAGCAAGGTGATTGACGATGATCCTGCCATTCTGGCTACTCTCGTCACATATACTCTATCTGATTGACGAATTGGTTCTAAAGTGTTTTTGCAGTGGAAGACGCTATAGTCTCATCACCCATGTGTTGGAGTGAAGAGGAGATTTAGAAAACATTGAAATATCTAGAAAAGACAGTACTAAATATTAAAAGGTCACCATATGAGCTGAAGGTGGGAGCAGACACACTTGACAAACCTTTTGAAATGCTGTTCAAAATGTTACTAGAGAGAGGCAAAGTGCCACGGGAATAGAAAAAGAAAACATCATACCTTTTCATAAGAAAAGAGACCAGGAACAGGCTTTGAACTACAGGTGATCTTACTAATGAATTGGTCTGTAAGGTTCTGGAAGAGAGAATTTGAAATTGAATAGGTGATTTTCCACAAAGGATGAATTATCAAAGTGAGAAACAGCATGGTTTCAAGGAAAGAAAGTCATGTATAAGTGACTTCTGTCTTATACAGAAGGTGAATGTAGGTGCATTATTTGTATATGAACTGCCAAAAAACTGACACTGTACTGCATGGGAGATTGATTAAAAAGCGGGATAATCAGGCAAGAATAGGAGGGAAGCTGCTTCATTGGATAGATTACTTAAGTGGAAGGAAAAAGAAGGATGCATTTAAGAGGAGCCTTTTCCAAATGGATTGAGGTGACCATCGCTGCCCCACCATGTTTTGCTCTGGGACCATTACTATTCTTGATCTATGTAAGTGACTTTTTTGAAGATATCGACTCCTATCTAAGTATGTTTGCAGATGATTCAAAGGTTAGAAGGTGAGTGAAAAGCATGGAGGACTGCATCAGCTTACAAGGGGATCTTAACAAACTGATACATGGTTGATGAAATTCATCTCAAATAAACATAGAAGGACTTGGGAGTTGGCTTTGTCTCAAATCTGTCACCAGAATTCCACCTAAGGAAAAAAGATAAGGAGACCAACTTTCTGCTCGTGAATTAAAGTTCTTGGATATGGAATTATTCGGCAAGCTGTTCACATATACAAGACCAAAACTTAGAATATGCTTCTCAGTTTTGGTCAGCTCACATAAAGAAGCACAAAGAGCTGGTAGAGAAGGTGTGGAGAACAACAAAGATGGTACCAGTATTAAGACAGCTGAGTTACAGGGAAAGGCTGGAGGCTTTATATTTGCCCACCTTGGAGGAGAGAAGATTGAGTGTTGGCCTGATCATTATTAAAACAGATCGGTGACATAGACAGTGAACAGTTCCTCAAGAGTTTTAGGGTATACATTTATATTTTACAAAACCTAGCTGGCTTTCTTTTATGAATTTTTTTGTTAAGTAATGAGATTCTCCATTGTGTATTTCTTTAGTTCTCTCTTTATTCAAATAATATGTTAGGCTGAGTGTTCTATATTGTTTTGGCAACATCTTACACCCTTCTCTGTGTATTGGTGTTATGTATGCCATTTTCTATATCGGTAATGCTGTATTGGTGTTCAGTGTTTGTGGTTGTTAGGCAGCCAGTGATTATTTTGAGTGCCCTGTTTTGTGTGGCTTGCAGCTTTGTTATATTTGCTTTTGACAAGGTAGGTGATCAGGCTGGTTAGGTTAAGTTCAGGATGGAACAGATGTTTGTAGAGGATACTAAAGGGCTCCTTTCTTACCCAAATTTGGTGCCATTAGTGTTCTGAGGACTTTTAGTTTGTACTCACTTTTACGTAAGAAAAGATTCTTGATCCCAAGCTTGGTTCCAGCATGAGATGGCTTATAGGGGTATGTTTGAACATCTTTTTTTTTTTGTGATGGAGTGACCAAAAGTTTCATATGCCATTGTGATTGCTTTACATTCATCCAGCACTGACAGGACTTCAATATTTCATTTCAAAGGTCTGGAAGGAACTAGTAAGTGTCACTTGATGTGTGGAATCCATCAGCTTTGCAAACATATAAATCAAAGGTCAGCTATAACAAAAACATCAAATGCCTCCACATCATCTCAGTCTCACTTTTTAGTGTTTCCTCAGTATCTTTCAGCTGCTCATTTAATTTTTTATGGAATTTAAGTTTTGCAGTTTCTCTGTATAACTGCTGAACTTTTAGCCTCTGTGTTTTTTATTCACATTTCTAGTCTTAGACCATTTAAATGAAACGTTTAACTCTGTATTGCTTTGTAAAATCTAACTAGAATTCTGCAAAATTTAAGTAATTAAAAGTGGTCTTTTTAACAGGAAAGATTTTTCAAGCTATGAAGCATACAAACAGCACATGAAAACTGTACATACTGTGAGCACAGGTGTTGCTGTGAAGTTAGAGATGGAAGATGAGCCAAGAGCAGAGGAAACAGAAAAGGAAGTGCAACAACAAGGAGACTGTGCATGTAAAGAAGGGGATGAAGAAGACCCTGATGACCCACATTATAAGTAAGAAAAAATGAGGACTAGATAGAATTCTGCATGAAATTACTGTGTGGCTAATGAAATGCATGTATAGCTGTTGCATGTACAGGAAACAATATCAGAAAAATAAAAGCAACAATAAATAGGTGAAAAGTAGGAAAAGACCTTGAAGTTGATGGGATAGCAGAAATGTTGACATTTGTTGATTACGTAGAATAAATTTGCAAAGTTTGCATGTTCATGTAAAGTGGGAAGGTGCCAAATGACTTGCTAGGAACAGTGAGAGTGCCTTAGTACAAATATAAAGTTGTTATGGATGAATGTAAAGACTGTATATGAATTAGCTTATAGAGCACACCATGACAAGAGTATGGGTAAACTGTAATTGAGAGAGAGGAACAGGTGCAGTCACAGAATGCAAGATAAGTGAAGAAAGGGGAGGTTTCATGAAAGATAGATGTATATGTCAAATTTTCCAGCTGAAGACGGTAGCAGAAAAGTACACAGCAAAAAAGACAGTTATATGCATGAACTAGGGAAAGGCATATGATAGACTGGACTGTAATGTAATCATATTTTGCTGAAATGATTGATTTTTTGATAAAATTTTTCCTTCATAATTTGTCCAAACCTGGTTAACTATAATTGCTTTACTTATTTTTTCTACTTGTATACTCTATTTCAGAGATCCAAAAGCTGCACTTGGGAAAGATGATTTTCATTCATATGGAGAGCGTGGGTGTCCTTACTGTGGTAAAATATTTCTTCGCCGAAGCCGCTTCCTCAGACATCTTAATTATCATCTTGGCAATAGAACATTCATGGTATGCTATTGATATGGTTCATAGATATAGCGAAAACTTAATCTTGAGGAGCTTTTTGTGTTAGGTGGTAAAGCTGATAGCAAGGTAGAAGGTCTTCCCCTGGAAATTATCCATCCAGGCACTCTTGCCATCCTTCTAGGTTCAGGCTAGGGACCCCTATTCTGCAGAATAAATTCCCAAGAAGGTGCATACATGCACATGATTCACAGCCAGGACCCAGCCCGGGATGTGGGGATAGAAGACTCCTCAAATATTTCACGAGGTACCCCAAGTAAATTGGGAAAGAGTTAAAGAAAATAGACTGATATCCCTGGGAATAGAGGAGAAAGAATGCTACCCATGTATTCCCTTCTTATCATAGGGAGTGACCAAAGGAGATGGGAGTGGTGGGCTGGAAATCCTCCTTTCCTGTTTTACTTTCCTAAAGAAAGAACATAGAATGGAGCCAATTGAGGATTTTTCCCTCTAAGGCTTGGTCATCTGTTCCTGTTGCTACTTTGCTAGCTCAGGAAATGGCAAATATGTATGAAAAATAGGTAAATTTGATTATTTTTCTTTATCATACTTTGTTTAGATAGTCGAAGAAAGATATGTAATTTGTAGAATTAGGAGAGCAATAGGGAAAACAGAGGAAAAATGTGCTTGTTAGGAGACAAACCTTGAGCCACATAACATCAAAATTTAGGGACTTGGTGTCCTTGAGGTGTGCAGCAGGCGTGTTGATGTTGGAATGAGCACAAACACCACCTTTGAACTGGAATTGTGATGGGAGATTATAGTTGGATATGAAAAAGGGACTAGTGAGAACATCATTAGACACCTGTACTTCAGAGGGAAGTAAAATGCTGTATTAAGAGAGGTACTAAACAGATGGTGTTCAACTATGGAGAGGTTATTGGAGAGACCACAGATGTTGGTATAGTGAATAGAAGAGGAAGGCCTAACAGAAAGGGAAAAGTCATGGGAGGGGCAGGTAGTACTTCAGGTACACCACCGATTTTCTGGCACTCTTGGTTCCAAAGCTTTGCCGAATTAACCATTTTGCCGGATCAACCATGGTCATGTAATAATAATTCATCAACACACCTCATTTAGGGAAGCAGTGATGGCTTGCGCAAAAGATGCTTGTGGCATGAGAAGCGTGGGAGGTGGGCAGATTAGAAAGGGTAGTGAGCGGTGGGATGAAGAAGTAAGATTATTAGTGAAAGAGAAGAGAGAGGCATTTGGACGATTTTTGCAGGGAAATAATGCAAATGAGTGGGAGATGTATAAAAAAAAAGGAAAAAGGCAGGAGGTCAAGAGAAAGGTGCAAGACGTGAAAAAGAGGGCAAATGAGAGTTGGGGTGAGAGAGTATCATTAAATTTTAGGGAGAATAAAAAGATGTTTTGGAAGGAGGTAAATAAAGTGCATAAGGCAAGGGAACAAATAGGAACTTCAGTGAAGGGGGCTAATGGGGAGGTGATAACAAGTAGTGGTGATGTGAGAAGGAGGTGGAGTGAGTATTTTGAAGGTTTGTTGAATGTGTTTGATGATAGAGTGGCAGATATTGGGTGTTTTGGTCGAGGTGGTGTCCAAAGTGAGAGGGTTAGGGAAAATGATTTGATAAACAGAGAAGAGGTAGTAAAAGCTTTACGGAAGATGAAAGCCGGCAAGGCAGCGGGTTTAGATGGTATTGCATGGGAATTTATAAAAAAAAGGGGTTGACTGTGTTGTTGATTGGTTGGTAAGGTTATTTAATGTATGTATGATTCATGGTGAGGTGCCTGAGGGTTGGTGGAATGCTTGCATAGTGCCATTGTACAAAGGCAAAGGGGACAAAGGTGAGTGCTCAAATTACAAAGGTATAAGTTTGTTGAGTATTCCTGGTAAATTATATGGGAGGGTATTGATTGAGAGGGTGAGGACATGTACAGAGCATCAGATTGGGGAAGAGCAGTGTGGTTTCAGAAGTGGTAGAGGATGTGTGGATCAGTGTTTGCTTTGAGGAATGTATGTGAGAAATACTTAGAAAAGCAAATGGATTTGTATGTAGCATTTATGGATATGGAGAAGGCATATGATAGAGTTGATAGAGATGCTCTGTGGAAGGTATTAAGAACATATGGTGTGGGAGGCAAGTTGTTAGAAGCAGTGAAAAGTTTTTATCGAGGATGTAAGGCATGTGTACGTGTAGGAAGAGAGGAAAGTGATTGGTTCTCATTGAATGTAGGTTTGCGGCAGGGGTGTGTGATGTCTCCATGGTTGTTTAATCTGTTTATGGATGGGGTTGTTAGGGAGGTAAATGCAAGAATTTTGGAAAGAGGGGCAAGTATGCAGTCTGTTGTGGATGAGAGAGCTTGGGAAGTGAGTCAATTGTTGTTCGCTGATGATACAGCGCTGGTGGCTGATTCATGTGAGAAACTGCAGAAGCTGGTGACTGAGTTTGGTAAAGTGTGTGAAAGAAGAAAGTTAAGAGTAAATGTGAATAAGAGCAAGGTTATTAGGTACAGTAGGGTTGAGGGTCAAGTCAATTGGGAGGTAAGTTTGAATGGAGAAAAACTGGAGGAAGTGAAGTGTTTTAGATATCTGGGAGTGGATTTGGCAGCAGATGGAACCATGGAAGTGGAAGTGAATCATAGGGTGGGGGAGGGGGCGAAAATTCTGGGAGCCTTGAAGAGTGTGTGGAAGTCGAGAACACTGTCTCGGAAAGCAAAAATGGGTATGTTTGAAGGGATAGTGGTTCCAACAATGTTGTATGGTTGCGAGGCGTGGGCTATGGATAGAGTTGTGCGCAGGAGGGTGGACGTGCTGGAAATGAGATGTTTGAGGACAATATGTGGTGTGAGGTGGTTTGATCGAGTAAGTAATAATAGGGTAAGAGAGATGTGTGGTAATAAAAAGAGTGTTGTTGAGAGAGCAGAAGAGGGTGTTTTGAAATGGTTCGGTCACATGGAGAGAATGAGTGAGGAAAGATTGACCAAGAGGGTATATGTGTCAGAGGTGGAGGGAACAAGGAGAAGTGGGAGACCAAATTGGAGGTGGAAAGATGAAGTGAAAAAGATTTTGAGTGATCGGGGCCTGAACATGCAGGAGGGTGAAAGGCATGCAAGGAATAGAGTGAATTGGAATGATGTGGTATACCGGGGTTAACGTGCTGTCAATGGATTGAACCAGGGCATGTGAAGCATCTGGGGTAAACCATGGAAAGTTCTGTGGGGCCTGGATGTGGAAAGGGAGCTGTGGTTTCGGTGCATTATTACATGACAGCTAGAGACTGAGTGTGAATGAATGAGGCCTTTGTTGTCTTTTCCTAGCACTACCTCGCACTCATGAGGAGGGAGGGGGTTGTTATTTCATGTGTGGCGAGGTGGCGATGGGAATGAATAAAGGCAGACGGTATGAATTATGTACATGTGTATATATGTATTTGTCTGTGTGTGTATATATATATGTATACGTTGAGATGTATAGGTATGTATATATGTGTGTGTGGACATGTATGCATATACATGTGTATGTGGGTGGGTTGGGCCATTCTTTCGTCCGTTTCCTTGCGCTACCTCGCTAACGCGGGAGATGGCGACAAAGCAAAATAGAATATAAATAACCTCTAACCCACTAATTATGCATCTCCCATGCTACCTGACAAGTCCATTCTGACACTGTCAAAACATTCCATCATCACTCTTTTGTGCTCAGTACACTTACTATCTTTCATAATTTTCTAATCGTCATTTGCATCTTGGAATCGCTGTCTGCATAGAATTTCAATATTTTCTCCCTGTTTCATTATATCATAAACAGTTGATGAACCAGTACTGTAGATGTCACACAGCTTATGCACCTAAACACCACAGTCCATTTTTTTCAACAGTTCTATTTTATCTTGGATCGATATGGACTGGTGTTTATGCTTGACTCCACGACTGACACTCCCATATGTCTTAAAAGTCATGGCTAATGTTAAATTTAAGCACAATAAGCTAAGAATCTCACAGAATTGTGTTATCACCACCAACAAGTGCAGTGTAAAAAATGTAAGTGCACCCTACACACAATGCCATCTGTGGCCACCCAGTAAACTAGTCTGGTGGTCGCAGTAATTTCAAGTTCCCTTATGTAATTTTGTTTGGAGTAAAGGAGGTGCCAAACCATCAGTTGTTGGAAATTCATTGGTGTACCTGTACTGTCGAAGCCCTCTTTCTTATGGGCAGTAGAGTCAGGCAGAAACCTGGAGATTCTTAGCACCCTATGATGGCAGGGACTAGGGGGCAATAGGTTTGTTGGATCTGTCATGATAATACTTAAAAATGTTTGAGTGTACAGGAGTTGGCAAGAGTATTTACTTTCACCAGCCCTCTTATTACTCATATGTTTCCTCTTTTCCAAAAATATCTACAAATCTCCACCTTTGCCTCTGGACATGCCACCAACTGCCCCTCTTAGTACATTTACACCTTAGAATTTCTTTTGTATTCGTGTCAACTAGTCAATATGTAATTTTTGTATACCATCTTTCCTACTTACCCATGTATATTTTTGCATATCCTAATAAACCAGGTATTCCCAGTCGCCAATGTTTTTCCAGCATACAACTCCACAAGCTATTCGCCATTTCTATTCACCTTACTGAATACACCATGCCCTCCAATTAAACCCTCAACTGCCACTTATGTTTGCATTTAAATCACCCATCACTAATACCTGGTCTCTTGCATCAAAACTGCTGACACACTCGTTCAGCTTCTCCCAAAACACATGCCTCTATTCTTCCTTCTCATGTAATTATAATGATATTTTCTGAGCCTAGAATCCATGTCAAGGACTATGAAGTTGTTATTTGTCCAGACCAGGGACTTAGCTGAAATATTTTGCCTGGGCTTGGTGCTACTGGATTTAAAGATAAATCCTGTGACATTTCTAAACTCTAGTAGATAAAGCTGATTTCAATATGAATTTAGTATTGATAGTGGTCACACCCCCTCAGGTTATAGTTAGTAATACAGTCACTGATATTATGTCTTCATTTGCATCTTCACTGATGTCATCCCCCTGCAGTTTACGACTTCCATCATTTTACCTGTCTAGATGTAAGTTGAGGACATTCAGACATAGATTATTCAGTTGTAAAACATTCATTACTGAGTAATTTCAACAATTGTACAGAAGAGCAAGTGATAATCATGACTTCTTTTTTTCATCTCTAATTGTTGGCAGCTTCTGATCAGCATACTATTTCCAGTGGATGTAATTGCTTAAAAGTCAGTTGCATTGATGTTATCATGGAACCATTGATCTGCTTAGCAGCCATACTTATAGTTGGCAAGGGGATCCCGGTGTTTATGGTAAAACATGAACCGTCACTAATATTTTTTTTTTCAGTTTTAATACTAAATTGAGTTTTCCTTTGATTATATTATGTAACTGCTAGATCAGTTAAGGTTATTTGAAATTGTAAAGTCTTTCATCTTTGAAGGTTGGCATATTATGATCTCAATAAGATGCCATGTTGAAGGTGTTGCTAGGTATCCAAAATATATGTGCATCATGAAATATAAGACTTTTGGTGTTTTCAGGCTCTGCTTACAAATGGGTTACACAGTAAGCCAGAATTCACTTTTAAAGAAGCTTTGTCATCATCAGTGGACTATAAGAGTGCAGCCTCACAGAGACTTTTCTATCCAAGCACTAATCTTTCCTTGCTCCCAGGTGGAGCACAGCTTCATAGCTACAGAAACCCCATAATAAGGATCCTGTGTTTGCATGAATGAATAGATGAATAAGTGAATAGATAGATGGGTAAATGAATGACTAAAAATATGACTTGTGGTCCTTTGAACTCAAAATCACTTACGAACTTAGTCATACCTAAAGCAGTACTTACACAAGATTTACTGATAGCTGCATAATCCAAGTGTGTGACAAATGCAACTGCAGGATGGATGGACAGATGAATGTTTGCATGCCTTGATGACTCTAGACAGGTCCAAAATCATAACCCATCCTGTCCCAAAATGGACAGAGTAATGAAGGGGTTTGATTTTAACTGTGTGGCAAGGTACTATTAGATCAGAATTTTAATGATTGTTATTATTTTGCAGTGTACGTTTTGCACTAAAAGCTTTGTGGAGAAGAGTGGACTGGATGCACATCTTCAGACTCACTGTCCCATCAATAAATCATGCCCTCATTGTGGGAAGGTATTCAAAACTCATCGCACTTTGAAGCGTCACCTCAGAACTCACCAAAATAAGACATATTCATGTGAATTCTGTGTCAAAGAGTTTCGGCATGAGGAATCTCTAAGGGTCCATAAATCTGTTCATAGAGAAGGAGGTTAGTTTTTTTGAGATGTTGTGCAGTTTTGCCATCGAAAAATGAAAGTACTATTTTGCTTTTTATTATTTACTAACATGAGCAAACATAAGGTACCTATGTTTGGGGTTTATATTTCTTGGTTTTCATATTATATGGGTAGAAAATAGATTTTTATAAAGATTTCAAGAAAATGGTTTTCAGAAAAATGGTTAACATTTGCCCAGCTCTGATACTGAGGGGCCAAAACATAGAAGCATGGCTGTATTATGAGAAATCATTCCATGGCTTTATATATTCTTTAGATGGGGCAGAGGGAGGTAAATGCAAGAGTCTGGAGAAATGGGCGAGTACACACGCTATAGGGGATGAGGGAACCTGGGAAGTGAGTTAGTTCTTGTTTGCTGATAACACTGTACTGGCAGCAAATTCGAGGGAGAATCTGCAGAAGTTATTGACTGAGCTTGGAAGACTCTATGAATGGAGGAAGGTGAGAGTAAGGCTATTAGGTTTAGCAGGGTAGAGGGAAAAGTGAATTTGAGTGGAGAAACCTTTGAGGAAATGAAATGTTGTAGATGCCTGTGAGTGAATATGGCAGCAAATGGAACCATGGAAGTGGCAGTGAGTCATAGGGTGGGTGAGGAGAAGAAGCTCCTAATAGCATTGAAGAATGTGTGGAGAGAAAGGATGCTATCTGGGAGAGCAAAAATGGGTATGCTTGAATGTATATTAGTCTCAACAATATTATATGGATATTATATGGATGCAATTCTTAGGATATAGATAAGGATGTATGGATGTGTTGAAATGTTTTAGGACAATGTGTGGTGTGAGGTTTGATCGAGTAGGCAATGAAAGGGTAAGAGAGGCATGTGATGATAAGAAGAGTGTGGTTGAGAGAACAGAAGAGGGTATACTGAAATAGTTTGGACATAGGGAAACACTGAGTAAGAGGTTGATAAAGAGGATATATGTGCCAGAAATGGAGGGGACAAAGGGAAGGAGGATGCTGAAATGGGGATGGAAGGATCGAGTAAAAAATATTTTGAGTGATTAGGGCCTGAGCATAAGCAAGGGTGAAATGCTTGCACATGATTGAGTGTTTTGGAAGAATGTGGTATGCAGGGGTTGATCTGCCATCAATGGACCGGACCAGGGCAAAGTGAAGTGACAAGGGGAAACCACGGAAAGGTCTGTGAGGCCTGGTTGTAGATAGGGGGCTGACATTTGTTCCATTGCATTTGATAGCTAGAGAATGAATGTGAGCAAATGTTGCCCTTCTTTGTTACTGGCACTAGATTGTTAACTTGGAAAACGGCAATCAGTTACAGGTTGTACCTCTCTAATCCAGAGCTCTGTGGCCCAGTAACTCCCATCGTCTGGCAGGATTTGAATCTGCCACCATTAGTTTGTGGATCTCCCACCAGGGCAGCACTGTTAGCAGTGCTAAGGCACCAAAATCCATTTACACTGCAGCCAAGCTAATCAACTGTCCTGTTAAGATCTCATTCAGTTTTTTGCTGAAAGTGAATGCCAGAAAAGTTTAAAGTTTTAGAAAACTTTAAAAGGTGTTAGGAGTACAGTTAGACAGTGCACTTATAAAGTGGTTTAAGTTCCCATGTAATGAAGGTGTAAGCACTTCTGGGGAGATGCATATCGAGTAGGCTAAAGTTTTTCATAGAGAATTAAAGCTAGACTGTGACTGTGAATACTCATAAGGATGGTTACACAGGTTTAAGTGGAGACATGGAATTTCAGTGTGTGCAGTGAAAAGTGTAGTGCCGACAAGGAAGTTTGTAGTGTAAGGTCATACTAAAGAAATTGATAAAAACTCCAGTTCTTTATTAAACAACCAGCAACAATATGCCAGACATATGCCATGGCATCATCTAGAAGCCAAGCATCCTGTCCAACCTACTGCAACGTCAAAAATGGTACACTTGTTTACATTAACTTCATTTGCCATCTATCTGATCACTTTGTTAGTAAGTTTAGGTCTCTCTATCATTTTGCAGTCCTGCTTGTGCTTATTGCTCTACCTTCTAGTTTAGTATCATTATCAAATTGAAGATCTTAGATATGAGACTGAATTCCAAGTCATTAATGTATATTATGAAAAGAAGTGGGGTCTAGGACCATCCCCTGTTGCACACCACTTGTTACATGTAGCCTATTTGAGGCCTTGCCATTTAATACTACACACTGCTTTCTTCTGGTGAGCCAGTCTCTGAACCATATACAGAGTTCTTCACCAAAACCATATACTTTGAGTTTACATAAAAGTCTCTTGTGAGGTACTTTATCGAAAGCCTCTCGGAAATTCAAATATACTGCATCAGATGGTACTTTTTCATTCCAATTCTGATTGGGAGGGCTGTTTTGATAACTGCTGCTTTCCCTACACATTGAAGCAGTTATCAAATTCAGATAGGAATCCATACCCTCAGGCAAGTCATTCACATGGATCAAGAAGAGTATTGATCCCAAAACAAAACTATGGAACACTTTTGAAGAAGGCTTCTCTGACATGTCCTTTGTTCCCTTCCACTAAGATAATTTTCTGTCCATCAAAGGCATCTCCTTGTTCCTGCATGGTATTCTATCTATCTATCTATCTATCTATCTATCTATCTATCTATCTATCCATCCACCTATCTCTATCTATCTATCCGTACCTCTGACACCTGTTTCCAGGTGGAACTCCCTCAAGGTGGTAGCAACAGCAATAGTCTCCATAACTCCTGAACTCCGGTGTCACTTCTTAGCATTTAGTGCCCCACCTTTAATAGGCTACTAGCAGAGGGCAACTGTAGCTCAGTGTCTGCAGAGGCTCCTAAACAGTGTTTCTACTGATTACTTCTACCTAATGCTCCTACCTAATGTTCCTACCTACTACTTCTACCTAATGTTTCTACCAAATGTTTCTGCCTAAATGTATCTGCCTACTACTTCTATCTATTGCTTCTACCATTTTGCCAAAAGGCAGGGCTAACACATAATGCTCACCTCAATAAAATATAATTTTGAAGAATGAGCTGGATGAGTCAATTGTTGTCAAGTGTTATGTATGACAGGGAGAGATTGTATGTTTGTGGGCAAAATGCCAGTATTCTGCATGTGGGTAAAGCAAAAAGAAAAGGCAGCTGCTCAGATCAGAGGAGTGCAGCTTGACTACCAATGAAGTGCCAGCTCTCTCTGCAGCCATCAGTAACCTTCCCAATATCCAGGCACTTAGTATTGATGATATATGTTCCTGGTCATTGGCTGCCTTCCAACTGCTACCTACCAGCCTTACAATCCAGCTTCTTTATCAGTCTTCTATGCACTATATTTCAAAAGTGTTTTGGAAGTCACTATGCAATCTTCCCAGCCTTTGTGTGTGTGCATGTGTTTGTGTGTGTGTGTGTGTGTGTGTGTGTGTGTGTGTGTGTGTGTGTGTGTGTGTGTGTGTGTGTAATTACCTCTCTCTACTGTATGGAAGGTAGTTTTATACTCTTGGGTCCCCATACCTTGAACATTCTCTACCATCATACAGCCTCATAAATTCATGCATGTTGTGTGTGTCCTCAGGCTACATGCCTCATTACATTGAAAACATGAGAACACCTTGCTTATGTTGGAGCATGTCATCTTTAGGCACCTAATGGTTAAGATCAGATTTAGTTCTCATTGACAGAAAAATATGTTTTAAGATATCATCTGAGCAATGATTTTAATGTATCACAAATAATTGTATCACTGGGTGGAGGATTTTTGAGGTAACATGTACCGCTGTATGAGTAAACTAATATTTTCCAATATCCAGGTAGTGGTAATATATGCAGTGTGTGTGAGAAGGACTGCAAAACCCCATATTACCTGCAACTGCATATGACCACAAAACATGAAGCAGCAAAATTCTTGTGCCTACATTGTGACCGATCCTTCAAGTGGAAGCAGAGTTATATTAAACACAAGGCTATTCATCATGAAAACAGGAGTGAGTTTGTAGAGTTGTTTTCTGATAAGTTCCTCTGATCTGGATTATCTTTTCATTTACCACATTTGCTTCTTTGCCACTTCTCTTTATTTTGTTGTCCAATGCTTTGTTCAGTAATGTAAGTATGGACAGTGTGAAATAGAATGAGTAAGTATCTCAAGATTAAAGACAGGTCATTCGCTCAGACTGCAGAAAGAGTTTGAAGAGGCTGGTTTTGGAAATGATGGGAAAGTAGTGTTTAAAGTTGAAGATTAAGAGAATAATGAATTGGCTTTAAATGTTGACTTTCATAATTTAGTGAGACCAGAAATGAAAACTGAATGATTTTTGAGAAAGTTTGGGGATTTTAGTATGAGTGGCTGGAGAGATATTTTGATGGAGAAAGAAGGGATGAACTCGTTAATTAGATTTTTGAAGGAGCTGTACAAGGAAATTGGAGGCCTATCAAACTTGGTGCAACCGAAGAAAAAGGAGAAAGCAAACAGAGTTGTAAGGAATAGTTGAGGGAGGATACATTGATTGGGATGGAATGAGAACTGGCAATTTGATGAGGATAAAATGATGTACTAGAATATTATCAAAATGATAAGAGAGTACATAATGGTCGAAGGGAAAATTGAACTACTTAAACATTAAAGCCACCAGAATTGTGTAGCAAAGAAAGGAATATTTAGGGGCAAATTCCTCCCTTGCTATTCTTTCATGTCCTCTAGAAAGCTGTCAGATCCTTTTGGATGACATTGGCAAGATTGGTAAACACAACAAAAAATGCCAGGCATGTTTGATGCATGCAAAGAACATAATGATAATGTTTTGATAGGCAGTATGACAAAAGTAGTCAAAAACATTGTTGTCATTATATTCTAAAATGCTACTTTATGTCTTATTTTTGACATCGTGCTGCCATATTCCCCCACTTTATTTTCTCTGCCATCAGTCCCTTATCGTTATTAGTTGTTGAGGATGGGTTTCAGTTAAGTCAGGGCTAGATTTATGAATGAATTTAGCCCTGCTTTTGTTTACTGGAGATACTGGATAGTCTTTTTTATGGATTGTGACATATGTAATGATGATAGATATGCATTATACTCAGGAAAGTAGGTACTAAGTTCAGGGTGAATGTTTGGGTCTCACCTAAGCAGTACAGTCAATAATCTTGGACCAGTATTAGGGCTAAGAAGGAAATGTGGTTTTTTAGTTATTTATGATTTGGGTAATATTTTAGGCTCTTATGGCCAATACCAGTGAGTATGAAGCTCAGCAGGTGTTTATTGGCTAGGATAAGGATTGTGATATGTTTTCCATGATTATTTCAAGTATAGAAGAGTTTCATTATATTTCAGTTTTGAAACAAAAATAAATTTGTTTAAAAACCTCAGGATAAAGAATATATTTAATGGTGAATATGGATCCAGGGTTGAATTATTGTTTTTCGGTCTTTGTGACCCACAATTAGATCAGTAATCATTACATTTTATAACATATTCTGATCACTGCTTTTTATTTAATGGGTGTTTATCAGCTAGGATAAGGATTGTGGTATGTTTTCCATGATTATTTCAAGTATAGAAGAGTTTCATTATGTTATATTTCAATTTTGAAAAAATAGTTTTTTTGGGCTGAAAAATATTCTAAACTATTTCCTACAATTTTTGGTAGTTTTCTCAAAAAATTGATTTGCTTAAAAACCTTAGGATAAAGAATATATTCAATGCTAAATACAAATCCGGGGTTGAAATATTGTTTTTCGGTCTTTATGACCCACAATTGAATCATTAATCATTACAATTTTATAACATTCTGATTATTTTTTTTATTTAATGGGTGTTTATTGGCTAGGACAAGGATTGTGATATGTTTTCCATGATTATTACAAGTGTAGAAGAGTTTCATTATATTTCAAATTTGAAACAAAATTAAATTTGCTTAAAACCTCAGGATAAAGAATATATTTAATGATAAATATGGATTTGGGGTTGAATTATTGTTTTTTGGTCTTTGTGACCCACAATTAGATCAGTAATCATTACATTTTATAACATTCTGATCACTGCTTTTTATTTAATGGGTGTGTATCAGCTAGGATAAAGATTGTGGTATGTTTTTCCATGATTATTTCAAGTATAGAAGAGTTTCATTATGTTATATTTCAATTTTGAAAAAATGGTTTTTTAGGCGGAAAAATATTTCAAACTATTTCCTATAATTTTTGGTAGTTTTCTCAAAAAGATAAATTTGCTTAAAACCCTCAGAATAAATGATGTACTTAATGCTGAATACAAATCTGAGGTCAAAATAATATTTGGTGGTTGTTTTTGACCCACAATTAAGTCGATAATCATTACAATTTTAATATATTCTAACCATCGCTTTGTATTTAATGAGTATGCATTCGTTAAGAGAAGGATTATGATATATTTTCTTTGAATATTTGAAGTGTATATGAGTTTCATTATGTTATATTTCAATTCTAAAATGAAAAGTTTTTTTGGTTGAAAAAATCTGTTGTTGAAATATTATTTGGTGATGTTTATGACCTGCAACTACTTCATTAATGATTACAATTTTACTATAATCTGGTCATCGCTTTGTATTTGATGGGTATGTATTGTTTGGGGGAAGGATTACGATATATTTTCTATGATTATTTCAAGCATAGAAGAGTTTCATTATGTTATATTTCAATTTTGGAGAAAACATTTTTTGAAAAATACCTTGAACTATTGCCTACAATTTTTTGTTAGTTTCCCAAAAAATAGATTTGCTTAAAAACCTCAGCATAGATTATATATTCAATGCTGAATATGATCCAGGTTCAAAATATTATTTGGCGGTCTTTATGGCCCGCAAACAAGTCATTAATCATTACAATTTTCATTTATTCTGACCATCGCTATGTTTGTTATTGGTATGTATTGGGTAGGGGAAGGAGTATGATATATTTTCTATTATTATTTCAAGTATAGAAGAGTTTCATTATGTCATATTTCACTTTTGAAATGAGAAGTTTTTTGGGCTATAAAATACCCTGAGCTATTACATGCAATTTTTGGTAGTTTTCTCAAAAATATGAATTTGCTTAAAAGCCTTAGGTTAAAGAATATATTTAATGCTCAATACGAACTCAGGTTCGATATACTATTTGGTGGTATCTATGACCCACAGTTAAGTCGCTAATTGTTGCAATTTTAAAATATTCTGATCATTTCTTTGTTTTTGATGGGTAATGTATTCATTTGGTGAAGGTTTATGATACATTTTCTGTGATTATTTCAAGCATAGAAGTGTTTCATTATATCATATTTCAATGTTGAAACAAAAAGTTTATTGAGTTGAAAAATATCTTGAAATTTTTGATAATTTTCTCAAAAAACTAAATCTCCTTAAAACTTCTGCTTAAAGAATATATTTAATACTGAATATGAATCTATGCTTGAAATACTGTTTCTTGGTCTTTAGGACCTGCAACTAAGTTGTTAATCTGTACAATTTTATGATATTGGGATCATCGCTTTGTATTTAATGGGTATGTATTGGGTAGGAGAAGGATTATGACATATCTTTTATGATTATTTCAAGAAAAGAAGGTTTTCATTATGTTATATTTCAAATATCAAAGGCTTTGATATTTTTTGAGATTGCAAGCTATTTAAGGCTAGATTTGTAAGATTTCCCATGTAGTAATGGATACAAACTTATTGGCAAATGTTTTACTTAGATTGAGGCAATGTGTATATTCTTCAACGGGATTGTTAACGTGTGGAGTGATGTACTAACTAGAGTAGTTGAAGCAGCACCATTGATGCATTTAAGAATAGATTTGATAAATACTTTGGCTCAAGTCCATGGCTGGCATTACTTGTACTTCATTAGTTACAGTAAAAAGTTTACTGATATTTTTCTTTGAATCTTTGAGGGAGTTCCAGTTGGGAACAGGCTTCAGAGACATTGATAGATAGAAATAAAGATATGCCTTTCTAATCTTACCACATTAATCTTTAAGTTACTGATCTCTTCCACTATTACAAACAGCCTCAAAAGGATCTAGTGGTCTGTTGCTGTTTGAATTTCTTTTTATTTTTTGTATATCTCAGAAGCTGCATGCCTACGATCCACCACGTATATACAGGAATAAAGATGATACACCGACAGATAAACTTATTACTAGTTCTACAGTACTGTACTTTTAGCATAGTCTCATTTATTAGCTTCAGATTTTAACCCATGTATGTTTCTTTATTCACTGTAATTATTCAGCTTATAATGACTACATTATTTAACTGGCCTCTTGTTTAAATTTTTTAGCATTTTCTGTTTTTATATAGCAACTTTCAAAATCACATTTGTTTTTGCAGAAATGAAGTACAAGTGCCCAATGTGTCCTAGACATTTTATGACCACAACAGAATTACGAGTTCATCAGGTGGTTCATAAAGATGAAAGAAAATACCTGTGTGACATTTGTGGTGAGTTTTTTATTTTTTTTAATATTATTCTCCCATTGGATATTGTTTGATGATTACATGGTGAATGATTGGTCAGTACTGATTATGATATGATAACCGTATCAATTTGTTCACTTTAAGATATTACAGCCTTTTTAGTGGTTTTTGATGATGACTGCACCTAAATGTGCCTCTTGCAGACCACGAGAAACCTGGTAAAGGTCCACTATTCTGTGTTTACAGCCATAAAAAGTTACTAATTTTCCTAGTATTTTCCTTGTACTCAATGTATAGGTGGGCCTTCTTCCTGGCCTTGATGTGTTTTTCACATGAAACACAACTATGCAACATGCGACTGACCTCTAACAAAACCTTAAGAATTCACTGATTGTTAGTTTCTTTGGTTTTACCATGGTATGCAAATAATGTGTCATGCTTAGAATTACCATAGTATTTATGACATCTTTAAGTTATAGGAAGCAGGCTTCTCTTTGACAGCTACTTGTCTCACTTATTTTTGACACTTTATAAGCAGATTTATGAACAAGTTTGCAAAAGTGATGATAAAGTAATTGTTAAATCACCCCAGACAACCCCAGACATCTGAAAACCAGTCATTAACTTCTTACAGATTGTTTTCTACAGCCACTGCTAAATGACAACACTTCCACTTTAGACCACTGTACCACAGCATGAGTAATATTTTACCTTTCCACTGATCTGTGAAGATTAAGACGGATTCCTTAATGATCAAGACTTCTGATGGAGAGATGTTTATACATAGAATAGAATCAGGTGACTGTTAATGTTAATTCCCAGTGGAGATAGTAAGCCTGATTGTTTGCACTGATCCTGTAGTGATGTTTGCTTTGTTTATATCGGTATTAAAGATCTTATAAAAATTCCAGGTAGGGACACATGACCAGTAATGCAATTAGCTTTGAATGAACTTCATCTTTGGGTCAGGCAATTCAGCAGATGTGTGGGGAGAAAGTTATGGATTTTGATCCAGCCATGTGATCTTATATGTTTATTGGTTATTTTTTGTTACATAGAGTTTCTGATATGCCAGCACAAGATGTAGATTAGGTCGACAATGAAATCAACTGGTGTTCATCTTGAGAATAGAAATGGGTTTTCATTCTGATTCTATGTTTTCAGAAGTTAGCATATGCTCCAAAATAATTTTAAGAAATCTCTAACAAGGATAAATCAGTTTTGAAGTGATGACAATAGGCTATATCAACAGCTTTTAGCCTTAACTTTCTAAACCAAATAGAAATTGCTTGGCATAGCAGTAAGTAGAGTTTTGATACTAGCACTGTAACATTTTATTTGTTTTGCAGGTACTGTAGTATGTTTATAGATAAACTCCCTGTGCAGTGTGATGGGTTAAAAGATGAGAGTTAGAACTAATGTGGCATAGTTGCTGGTGCTGAACATTTTTTCATGTTACCTAGTTATATTCATGAAGTATTTATTCATAGTCTTACTGATTATTTCTCTGAACAAGCAAGCTTCAAACCCTCACACAATAGCTAAAGTAGGGTAAAAAAAAAAAAAAAATTATGAAAAGGAAAACATGAATAAATGAGATGATTTTTATGATGCATTGTAAGTCTTAAGCATATGAGAGTTGAGTGGAATGCTTTATAGGATATATTAATGATATATGGGGTAGGGGGACAACTGATGGATGGTGTGAAAGCTTTCTATAAAGTAGCAAATGCATTTACAAGAGTGGATGGAGAGTTAAGTGAAAGTTTCATTATACATGTAGATGTAAAGCAGGGCTGTGTGATAAGAGTTGAAAGCGAAACTAGAGAATGGTGAGGTATGGTGGCTAGTGACAAGCCTAATTGTGGATGATACTGCATTGTTTGCTGAGGGGAAAGAGGAGTTGTAAGGGATTGTAAGAGCATTTTATGATGTGTGTAATTGTAGGTGATTGAAGGTAAACGCATGTAAAAGTAAAATAATGATATTTGAAAGGAAACATTGAAAGATTAGATTTTGCAAAGCCCTATAGAGTGAAAGAAGAAAGTGTACGAAAGTGTGTTATAGGTGCAGAAAGACTGGAAGAGGTGAGAGAATTTAAGTTTATAGGAGCTGCCTTAGGTTAGTATGGTGATATGGAAGGAGAGGTAAGGGAGAAAGTGGTACAGGATAGAAGAGGCATTGGATCTCTGAATGTTATAATGAAAGGTATAGATGTATGTAAGTGAAGAAAGGATTAAGGTATAGCACAGTCCTTCCAACCCTGACCCACGTCACCAAAACATGGACATGGAATGAGTGACAGAAGTCAAGAATCCAGGCTGTGAAAATGAGCTGTTTGATAGCAGTGTAGTATGACTAGATGGAATGAAGATAGAGATGAGGGGCTGTATGAGAGATGTGGTAAGGCAGAGAATGCAAAAGGAATGAATTGTGGAGTGATGGAGTGGGTGAAAAGTAATACTTTGAAGTGGTTTAGGTATGTGTAAAGAATGCAAGACAGGGAGTTTACAAGGAGAGTGTATGATAGTACAGTTAAAAAGGATGGTGTGAAAGGAAGACCACCTATGACATGGGAAAATGGAGTGTAAGAGGACTGGAGGGAGAGAAATGGTGGAAGAATGCATGGAATGGTGTATGTGAGGGAGGCATGTAAGGACAGGGATAAATGGAGACTCTTTTGCCATGGCCACCACTTGACGAGACTTCCAGGGTGAATGGGTATCAGAGATATAGATAGATAGATAGATAGATAGATAGTATTTATTAATTCATTATACTTGATTGCCATCTCCCACATCAGTGAGGTAGTGCTAGGAAACAGACGAGGAATGGATAAATGCTTGGGCACTTGGATATTGTCCATTCTGACTTATGATAGACAAGTGTTTTTATAACATTTTGTGCCAGAGCTCCATTTGAAAGGTCTTAAGTCTTATGGTCATTGTTAAAGATTATTGTTGGTTCTTTGTCTGGAGTTGAGTTTTTGAAGAAAAGGGTCAGCCTTTGTTATGTATTTATAGTTGGCAGAATGTGTTTGGAGTCATTGAGCAGCTTCTTGAAAGTTTGGTTACCTCCTCTACCTCTCAGATTGTAGAAGCCACTCCCTTAATTGTTTTGATCACAGTTACTGTATTTCTCAATAATATAGAAAGTTTGTTGCTCTTAGCATCAGACTGATTATTGTTACTGAAACAGAAACAGTTTCTTTTGATATATATATATATATATATATATGAATTGGGATCCTCTTTGAGGCACAGTTTTGAAGCTTAACAGTTTATTTCATTATTTCCAGTTTCATCAGTAGTGCTGGATACCTTGTCACCAGATTGGAACCAGTGGACTTTAGGCAGACTGAAATTGATACGTTCATTATATTTTCTAATCTTCTGTTTTTGGTGGTAACTAGATGCTTGCAATGGGAAGGCAGAATTTTGGTGGGTCTGTCTTTTCCAATCATCCCATTATTTTCAATCTCATTTTCATTGCAATTTTCAGAAACTTTCAGCCATATGGTAAATTAGATAGTGTTTCATCCCCAGCATCAACACTTGCTTCATGTGGATGAAATTCTGATAAGGTGGTGTTGAAGGATGATATATAAAGGTTAACCATAGCATTACTGAAATTATGAAGGTTAAAGGTTGACCAGTCAAGACCTTAAGTAAGTGTATGGGCCATTAGGGTCTGGGGATTTCTGTAAATTCAGTCACTGAATGGCTTGAGAGTCATGGAATTGATTTATTTTAAGAAGTAAATGGAGGAGAGAGGAGAGAATGTAGAACAAGTCACACTTGATGATTCAATTTATTCTGTGAAAGGTGTTCCTGAACTTGGCCTGTAGGTGGTTACACCACTAGTGAGAAACCACCATCAGTGAGGTTGTATGATTGTCACTGAACAGAAGGGTGATACAGTTTTGTTGAAGACCTTTTCACTTTAGCTAGAGCAGTCATTCATTTCCTTGAATGGAGTTCAGCATTGTAGCTGCAGGAGCCTCATAAGAAATAGTTCTGGGGCTGCATAATGATTATGATATGAGGCATTTTGATATGTAATGCAACCTCAGGACATTTTTTACAGAGTTTCCATTGCTTGGAGTCTGCATTCCATGTATGAGCTGGGTAATGTGATTTTATCTGTTGACATTGATTTAACCTGACTGAAGGTGACTTTTTTCTTGTAGACAGCATCCAGAAACACCAAGTATTTTAGCTAATGTTCACTTTATTGCATTCACTCTGAGTTAAGACTGTACATGGATTTTGTTAACATAGATTAAGGATGAATATTTGTTTTACAGCCATTCTGTTCATATATTTTTTGTTGATGTAAATAATTACTTATCTCATTATTTTGATAATGTTAGTTATTGAATTTTCTGAAATGATTTTTATTCGTATGATCTATCTCATAGATAGCAAAGAAAGTAGAGGTGAGAGAGAAAATAATTACTTGATGAGAGGAAAAAGTGAGTGCATCTGTTTTGATAGACATATTTTTTGTTGATTAATGACAAGTCACCATCCGGCAGGTAAAGCCTTTAAGCATGAGTATACTCGTGATAAACACATAAAGACAGTACACCAAGAGAATCGTGAGCACAAGTGTCCACAGTGTGGGTCTCTCTTCAAGGCAAAAGCATACCTGGACCAACATCTAGCCCATGTTCACACTACCAAGGAAAGAGTGAAATGCATGTAAGTTCTTGATAACAGCACTTTCACCTAAATGTTGCAGAATGTTCCATTTAAGAGCAGTGCCCTTTTCACTTTAGTTTAAGGAGCTTTATGCTTAATTCTTCATATATTTACAACAAACAGGTCAAGTCTTCACTCCTCTAGAAATGGTATGAGTGCTGGATTTGGTGTGAACCTTTTTGAAAATATATTTCATTTTATATTTAAGAGTTGTATTTCATTAATTATAAACACAGATGAACAACCCTAGATCCAGCACTTAAAGAATTGGAAGGTTCTAAGAGCTAGCAATTTTGATGAGTACCCCATTGACTGAGAGAGAATCCATCTAGTTGAGTAATTTCTGAGTACTGAACAAGAAAGGGTTGAAAATTTTATTAACCCCTTAATCATACATAAAGAATGAGTGGTTTTTCAAATAGAAAAAAAAAATTGTTTTAGCCCTGTTTCTTAAACTTAAGACTAATTACTTTATTCATTTAATGTTGTGAGTCTGTGTAGTGAATGCTGTCTGTTCTAGCTTTGTTTTCCTCACTTGATGTTTGCTTAGATTTTCACCCCTTTCTTCATTCCAAAAATGTCATAAAGGAAAGGTTTACCCCAGACGCTTCACATGCCCTGCTTCAATCCATTGACCGCATGTCCACCCTGGTTCTCCACATCGTTCCAATTCACTCTGTTCCTTGCATGCCTTTCACCCACCTGTATGTTCAGGCCCCAATCTCTCAAGATTTTTTTCACTCCATCCTTCCACCTCCGACTTGGTCTCTCGCTACTCCTTCTCCCTCCAAATTGGAGGTGGAAGAGAAGTGAAAGTGAAAGAGTAGAGAGAGGCATTTGGACGATTTTTGCTGGGAAATAATGCAAATGACTGGGAGATTTATAAAAGAAAGAGGCAGGAGGTCAAGAGAAAGGTGCAAGAGGCAAAAAAGAGGGCAAATGAGAGATGGGGTGAGAGAGTGTCATTAAATTTTAGGGAGAATAAAAGGATGTTTTGGGAGGAGGTAGATAAAGTCCGTAAGACAAGGGAACAAATGGGAACATCAGTGAAGGGGGCTGATGGGAAGGTGATAACAAGTAGTGGTGATGTGAGAAGGAGATGGAGTGAGTATTTTGAAGGTTTGTTGAATGTGTTTGATGATAGAGTGGCAGATATAGGGTGTTGTGGTCGAGGTGTGCAAAGTGAGAGGGTTAGGGAGAATGATTTGGTAAACAGAGAAGAGGTAGTAAAAGCTTTGTGGAAGATGAAAGCCATCAAGGCAGCAGGTTTAGATGGTATTGCAGTAGAATCTATTAAAAAAGGGGATGACTTTATTGTTGACTGGCTGGTAAGGTTACTTAATGTATATATGACTTATGGTGAGATGCCTGAGGACTGGCAGAATGCTTGCATAGTGCCATTGTACAGAGGCATAGGGGATAAGAGTGAGTGCTCAAATTACAGTTGTATAAGTTTTTTGAGTATTCCTGGGAAATTATATGGGAGGGTATTGATTGAGAGGATGAAGGCATGTACAGAGCATCAGACTGGGGAAGAGCTGTGTGGTTTCAGAAGTGGTAGAGGATGTATGGATCAGGTGTTTGCTTTGAAAAATGTATGTGAGAAATACTTAGAAAAGCAAATGGATTTGTATGTAGCATTTATGGATCTTTGAGTGATCGGGGCCTGAACATGCAGGAGGGTGAAAGGCGGGCAAGGAATAGAGTGTATTGGATCGATGTGGTATACCTGGGTCGACGTGCTGTCAATGGATTGAATCAGGGCATGTGAAGCATCTGGGGTAAACCATGGAAACTTCTGTGGGGCCTGGATGTGGAAAGGGAGCTGTGGTTTCGGGCATTATTACATGACCGTTAGAGACTGAGTGAACGAATGGGGCCTTTGTTGTCTTTTCCTAGCGCTACCTCGCACACATGAGGGGGGAGGGGGATGTTATTCCATGTATGGCGAGGTGGCGATGGGAATAAATAAAGGCAGACAGTATGAATTATGTACATGTGTATATATGTATATGTCTGTGGGTGTATATATATGTGTACATTGAGATGTATAGGTATGTATATTTGCGTGTGTGGACATATATGTATATACATGTGTATGGGAGTGGGTGGGCCATTTCTTTCGTCTGTTTCCTTGCGCTACCTCACAAATGTGGGAGACAGCTACAAAGCAAAAGAAATAAATAAAATATTTATGGATCTAGAGAAGGCATATGATAGAGTTGATAGAGATGCTCTGTGGAAGGTATTAAGAATATATGATGTGAGAGGCAAGTTGTTAGAAGCAGAAAAAAGTTTTTATCGAGGATGTAAGGCATGTGTACGTGTAGGAAGAGAGGAAAGTGATTGGTTCTCAGTGAATGTTGGTTTGCGGCAGGGGTGCGTGATGTCTCCATGGTTGTTTAATTTGTTTATGGATGGGGTTGTTAGGGAAGCAAATGCAAGAGTTTTGGAAAGAGGGGCAAGTATGCAGTCTGTTGTGGATGAGAGAGCTTGGGAAGTGAGTCAGTTGTTGTTCGCTGATGATACAGTGCTGGTGGCTGATTTGTGTGAGAAACTGCAGAAGCTGGTGACTGAGTTTGGTAAAGTGTGTGAAAGAAGAAAGCTGAGAGTAGCTGTGAATAAGAGCAAGGTTATAAGGTACAGTAGGGTTGAGGGACAAGTCAATTGGGAGGTAAGTTTCAATGGAGAAAAACTGGACGAAGTGAAGTGTTTTAGCTATCTGGGAGTGGATTTGGCAACGGATGGAACTATGGAAGTGGAAGTGAATCATAGGGTGGGTCAAGGGGGCGAAAGTTCTGGGAGCGTTGAAAAATGTGTGGAAGTCGAGAACGTTATCTTGGAAAGCAAAAATGGGTATGTTTGAAGGAATAGTGGTTCCAACAATGTTATATGGTTGCGAGGTGTGGGCTATAGATAGAGTTGTGCAGAGGAGGGTTGATGTGCTGGAAATGAGATGTTTGAGGACAATATGTGGTGTGAGCTGGTTTGCTCGAGTAAGTAATGAAAGGGTAAGAGAGATGTGTGGTAATAAAAATAGTGTGGTTGAAAGAGCAGAAGACGGTGTTTTGAAATGGTTTGGTCACATGGAGAGAATGAGTGAGGAAAGATTGACAAAGAGGATATATGTGTCAGAGGTGGAGGGAACGAGAAGTGGGAGATCAAATTGGAGGTGGAAAGATGGAGTGAAAAAGATTTTAAGTGATTGGGGCCTGAACATGCAGGAGGGTAAAAGGCGGGCAAGGAATAGAGTGAATTGGAATGATGTGGTATACCAGGGTCGACATGCTGTCAATGGATTGAACCAGGGCATGTGAAGCGTCTGGGGTAAATCATTGAAAGTTTTGTGGGGCCTGGATGTGGAAAGGGAGCTGTGGTTTCGGTGCATTATACATGACAGCTAGAGATTGAGTGTGAACGAATGTGGCCTTTGTTGTCTTTTCCTAGTGCTACCTCATGCACATGCGGGGGGAGGGGGTTTTCATTTCATGTGTGGTGGGATGGCAACAGGAATGAATAAGGGCAGACAGTATGAATTATGTACATGTGTATATATGTATATGTCTGTGTGTGTATATATATGTATACGTTGAGATGTATAGGTATGTATATTTGTGTGTGTGAACGTGTATGTATATACATGTGTATGTGGGTGGGTTGGGCCATTCTTTCGTCTGTTTCCTTGCGCTACCTCACTGACGTGGGAGACAGCGACAAAGTATAATAAGAATAGATTATTTATTTATTTATTTTGCTTTGTCGCTGTCTCCCGCGCTAGTGAGGTAGCGCTTACATCCTCGATAAAAATTTTCACTGCTTCTAACAACTTGCCTCCCACACCATATATTCTTCAAACCTTCCACAGAGCATCTCTATCAACTCTATCATATGCCTTCTCCAGATCCATAAATGCTACATACAAATCCATTTGCTTTTCTAAGTATTTCTCACATACATTCTTCAAAGCAAACACCTGATCCACACATCCTCTACCACTTCTGAAACCACACCGCTCTTCCCCAATCTGATGCTTTGTATATGCCTTCACCCTCTAAATCAATACCCTCCCATATAATTTATGAGGAATACTCAATAAACTTATACCTCTGTAATTTGAGCACTCACTCTTATCCCCTTTGCCTTTGTACAATGGCACTATGCAAGCATTCCACCAATCCTCAGGCACCTCACCATGAATCATACATACATTAAATAACCTTACCAACCAGTCAACAATACAGTCACCCCCCTTTTTTAATAAATTCCACTGCGATACCATCCAAACCTGCTGCCTTGCCAGCTCTCATCTTCCGCAAAGCTTTTACTACCTCTTCTCTGTTTACCAAATCATTTTCCCTAACCCTCTCACTTTGCACACCACCTCGACCAAAACACCCTATATCTACCACTCTATCATCAAACACATTCAACAAACCTTCAAAATACTCACTTCATCTCCTTCTCACATCACCACTACTTGTTATCACCTCCCCATTAGCCTCCTTCACTGAAGTTCCCATTTGTTCCCTTGTCTTACGCTCTTTATTTACCTCCTTCCAAAACATCTTTTCATTCTACCTAAAATTTAATGATACCCTCTCACCCCAACTCTCATTTGCCCTCTTTTTCACCTCTTGTACCTTTCTCTTGACCTCCTGCCTCTTTCTTTTATACATCTCCCACTCATTTGCATTTTTTCCTTGCAAAAATCGTCCAAATGCCTCTCTCTTCTCTTTCACTAATAGTCTTACTTCTTCTTCCCACCACTCACTACCCTTTCTAATCAACTCACCTCCCATGCTTCGCATGCCACATATATATATATATATATATATATATATATATATATATATATATATATATATATATATTTTTTTTTTTTTTTTTTTTTTTTTTTTTTTTTATACTTTGTCGCTGTCTCCCGCGTTTGCGAGGTAGCGCAAGGAAACAGACGAAAGAAATGGCCCAACCCCCCCCATACACATGTACATACACACGTCCACACACGCAAATATACATACCTACACAGCTTTCCATGGTTTACCCCGGACGCTTCACATGCCCTGATTCAATCCACTGACAGCACATCAACCCCTGTATACCACATCGCTCCAATTCACTCTATTCCTTGCCCTCCTTTCACCCTCCTGCATGTTCAGGCCCCGATCACATAAAATCCTTTTCACTCCATCTTTCCACCTCCAATTTGGTCTCCCTCTTCTCCTCGTTCCCTCCACCTCCGACACATATATCCTCTTGGTCAATCTTTCCTCACTCATTCTCTCCATGTGCCCAAACCATTTCAAAACATCCTCTTCTGCTCTCTCAACCACGCTCATTTTATTTCCACACATCTCTCTTACCCTTACGTTACTTACTCGATCAAACCACCTCACACCACACATTGTCCTCAAACATCTCATTTCCAGCACATCCATCCTCCTGCGCACAACTCTATCCCTAGCCCACGCCTCGCAACCATGCAACATTGTTGGAACCACTATTCCTTCAAACATAGCCATTTTTGCTTTCCGAGATAATGTTCTCGACTTCCAAACATTCTTCAAGGCTCCCAGAATTTTCGCCCCCTCCCCCACCCTATGATCCACTTCCACTTCCATGGTTCCATCCGCTGCCAGATCCACTCCCAGATATCTAAAACACTTTACTTACTCCAGTTTTTCTCCATTCAAACTTACCTCCCAATTGACTTGATCTTCAACCCTACTGTACCTAATAACCTTGCTCTTATTCACATTTACTCTTAACTTTCTTCTTTCACACACTTTACCAAACTCAGTCACCAGCTTCTGCAGTTTCTCACATGAATCAGCCACCAGTGCTGTATCATCAGCGAACAGCAACTGACTCACTTCCCAAGCTCTCTCATCCCCAACAGACTTCGTACTTGCCCCTCTTTCCAAAACTCTTGCATTCACCTAACTAACAACCCCATCCATAAACAAATTAAACAACCATGGAGACATCACACACCCCTGCCGCAAACCTACATTCACTGAGAACCAATCACTTTCCTCTCTTCCTACACGTACACATGCCTTACATCCTCGATAAAAACTTTTCACTGCTTCTAACAACTTGCCTCCCACACCATATATTCTTAATACCTTCCACAGAGCATCTCTATCAACTCTATCATATGCCTTCTCCAGATCCATAAATGCTACATACAAATCTATTTGCTTCTCTAAGTATTTCTCACATACATTCTTCAAAGCAAACACCTGATCCACACATCCTCTACCACTTCTGAAACCACACTGCTCTTCCCCAATCTGATGCTCTGTACATGCCTTCACCCTCTCAATCAATACCCTCCCATATAATTTACCAGGAATACTCAACAAACTTATACCTCTGTAATTTAAGCACTCACTCTTATCCCCTTTGCCTTTGTACAATATATATATATATATATATTCATTTACTTATTTATTTGTTTTGCTTTGTCGCTGTCTCCCGCGTTAGCTATTGAAATATTATAACATGAAAAATTTTAGTGTTAACAGTACGCCCATATCTTTGTTAATGAAGCAGATGTGTTCCATGACTTCAGTTAATCAGAAAATTAATTACCAGAGGTAGGTATATGATAGGAGTCATAGGGATGCATTTCAAGACTTAAGAGTGGTACAGAAGGAAAACATCATTAGATACAAACAAATATGAGTTTAAATTGCTTGATGACATAGCATATACAGAAAAGAAGAATACATATTGGAAAGTACTTAAATTAGATAAGATAACAAACCTACCTGTACTTCTCCTATAGCTAGAGCTATGTTGTCATCGCTGGCATAGCTCCCTCTGCATTCCATTCCAGTTTCTCCAAATAGGCACCACCTCCATTTTCACATTGCTATTGCTATCACCACCACCAACACAGTTATTACCAACCACCACTATCAGCTTTACCAACACCACCAGCACTACCACCTCCACCATCACCATCAATCAACCAGCAGCACTTCCTAACTAGCAAACGACCATGACTGTCCTCACTACCAGTTTTGACCACCACCATGAACCACTGTAAATAAATTTACAATACAGTACCACTGTATAAGCAAATCTCCATTTTGTTGTGTTCACAGTTCACAAAAAGTTAGATTTGAATGGGTTAACCTGAAAATATATTTCCAGTTTTTAATTGTTAGACAATTTTTGCTGACTTTCTTGTAAAGTAGGTTTGTTCCTGAAGGATTTGTTGTTAGAGGTATTAGTATGTTAAAAAGGTTTGTTTATTGTATTGGCTTGATATTATTTTAGGTTTATTATTAAAACAATACAAACTAAGATTTGTAATCTTGGTTATACATTATGGTTTTCATTCAATATTATATTTTGTTGTCCATGTAATATGAATTGCAAGTATTTCACACAGACAAAGAAAACAGTATATGTGTCTTGCCTCTGGTCATGGGTAGGGAAGCCATAAGCGGTAGAAGGTTGCATCACCCTCGGCCAAGCTTTAGTAAATGTTTCCCACATGCACAATGCAACAAAACCTCCTTTTCAGTAATAAAAAAATGTAGCATTGAAATATAACATAATCACGCACTTCAATACTTGAAATAATCATGGAAAATATATCATAATGCTTCGACTAGCTGACAGATAATCATTAAATGCAAGGCAAATGATCAAAAAATGTTTTACAATTGTAATAATTTAACAAATTAGATACATGTCATAAAGACAATTAGACATTTCCACCACAGATTCATATTCAGCATTAATGATATTTCTTACACTGATATTCTGATGCAAATCTATTTCCTGAGAAGAGTATGAAAAATTGCAGGTAATACTTCAGTTTATTTTTTAGCCTAAAAAGCTTTTTTTTTAATTTGAAATGTAATCAATGAAGTGATTGATCAGAAAATGTTTTAAAATGTTAATCAATAAACAACTTAATCATATTTCATAAAGATGGCCAAACACTATTTCAGCCCCAGATTTGTATTCAGCATGAACAATATTCCTTATTCCTTTTAAGCAAATCTTTTGTTTCAAAATTGAAATATAACAATGAAATACTCCTGTACTTGAAATAATCATTAAGAATATCTTATAAATGCTTCCTTGGCAAACAGATTGCCATGAAGTATGAATTGAATGATCAGAAAATATTTTAGAATTGTTATCATTGAATGACATAATTGTAGGTCATAAAGACTGGCAAACGATATCTCAACCTAAAGTTCGTATTCAGCAGGAGTAATATTCCTTATACTGAATTTTTACGCAAATCTGTTTTCCTGAGAAAAATACCAAAAATTCTAGGGTATTTTTAAGTCCAAAAAACTTTTTGTTTCACAATTGAAATATGATCAAACACTTCTGTAATTAAAATATTCATGAAAATATCTTATAATGCTTCCCTAAGTTGATAGATACCTCAGAAATATGAAGTGAATGATCAGAAAATGTTTTAAAATTCTAATAATTTGACGAATTACTTGCCAGTCATAAAGATGGTCAAATGATATTTCAACCCCAGATTCACATTCAGCAGGAAAAATATTCTTGCTGAGGTTTTCAAGCAAAAGTATTTCCCTTGGAAAAATACCAAAAATTGCTGGTAATAGTCCAGAGTTTTGTTTAGCCTGAAAAATGCTTTGTTTCAAAATTGATGTATGAAACAGTCAAACGCTTCTATACATGACATAGTCATGGAAAACATTCATACTGATTGCCTAAGCCAATACATACTAAAGAAATACAAAATGAATGATCAGAAAATGTTTTAAAATTGTAATCATATAACAACTTAATTGCTGTTCATAAAGACTGTCAAACAGTATTCCTACCCCAGATTTATTTGCAGCAGGAATAATATTCCTTATACAAAGGTTTTCAGCAAATCTATTTCCCTAAGAAAAATACAAAAATAACTGGTATATTTAGCCCAGAAATCTTTTTGTTTCAAAATTAGATATAATACAATCAAATGGGAGATAAGTTTGAATGGAGAAAAACTGGAGGAAGTGAAGTATTTTAGATATCTGGGAGTTGACTTAGCAGCAGATGGAACCATGAAAGCAAAAGTGCGTCACAGGGAGGGGGATGGGGCGAAGGTTCTGGGAATGTTGAATAATGTGTGGAAGGTAAGAACATTATCTCGGAGAGCAAAAAGGGTATGTATTAAGGAATAGTGGTTCAACAATATTGTATGGTTGCGAGGCATGGGCCATAGATAGGGTTGTGCAGAGGAGGGTGGGTGTGTTGGAAATGAAGTATTGAGGACAATATGTTGTGTGAGGTGGTGTGATCTAGTAAGTAATGAAATGGTAAGAGAGTGTGGTTGAGAGAGCAGAAGAGGATGTGTTGAAATGGTTTGGACACATGGAGAGAATGAGTGAGGTAAGATTGACGAAGAGGCTATATGTGTCAGAGGTGGAGGGAAGGAGAAGCGGGAGACCAAATTGGAGGTGGAAAGATGGAGTGAAAAAGATTTTGAGTGATTTGGGCCTGAATATACAGGAGGGTGTAAGGCATGCAAGGTTTAGGGTGAATTTGAACGATGTGGTATACTTGGGTTGATGTGCTATCAATGGATTGAACCAGGTCATGTGAAGCATCTGGGTTAAACGATGGAAAGGTCTGTGGTGCCTGGATGTGGAAAGGGAGCTGTGGTTTTGGTGCATTGCACATGACAGCTAGAGACTGAGTGTGAATGAATGTAGCCTTTTTTTGTCCTTTCCTGCTGGTACCTCGCTAAAGGGGGGTTGCTATGTCATGTGTGGTGGGATGGCGACGGGAATGGATGGAGCCAGCAAGTGTGGGTGTGTACATGTGTATGTATACGTTGAAATGTGTATGTATGTATATGTGGGTGTTTATATATATATACATGTGTATGTAGGTGGGTTGAGCCATTCCTCTTGTTTCCTTAGGCTACCTTGTAGATGCAGGAGACGGCGATTAAGTATAATGAAAAGTATAATGTATTGTGGGATGGCGATGGGAATGGAGCCAGCAAGTGTGGGTGTGTACATGTGTATATATGTCTGTGTATGTATACGTTGAAATGTGTATGTATGTATTTGTGCGTGTGTGGGTGTATATATATATACATGTGTATGTAGGTGGGTTGAGCCATTCCTCGTGTTTCCTTACGCTTGTAGACGCAGGAGATGGCGATTAAGTATAATGAAAAGGATATAGAAATAACAATCAAATGCTTCTATACTTGAAATGATCATGGAAAAATCTTATAATGCTTGCTGTAGCTGAGAAATACCCAAGAAATATAAAGCAAAGATCAGAAAATGTTTTGAGATTATAATAATATAGCAACTTATTTATAATTTGTAAAGACTGCCAAACTATATTCCAACCCCAGATTCAAAAGTAGCAAGAATAATATTCCTTATACTGAGGTTTTTTAAGCAAATCTCTGTGAGAAGAATGACAATGATTTTGCAGGTTATTTTTTGGGAGTTTATTTTTAATTGAAATATAATCCAATGCTTCTGTACTTCATATAATCACTGAAAATATCCCATAATGCCTCCATTAGCCAGTAGATACCTAAGAAATACAAAGCATATGATCAACAAATGTTTTATTTATTTTTTTTTTTTTTTGCTTTGTCGCTGTCTCCCGCGTTTGCGAGGTAGCGCAAGGAAACAGACGAAAGAAATGGCCCAACCCACCCCCATACACATGTATATACATACGTCCACCCACGCAAATATACATACCTACACAGCTTTCCATGGTTTACCCCAGAGACGCTTCACATGCCTTGATTCAATCCACTGACAGCACGTCAACCCCGGTATACCACATCGCTCCAATTCACTCTATTCCTTGCCCTCCTTTCACCCTCCTGCATGTTCAGGCCCCGATCACACAAAATCTTTTTCACTCCATCTTTCCACCTCCAATTTGGTCTCCCTCTTCTCCTCGTTCCCTCCACCTCCGACACATATATCCTCTTGGTCAATCTTTCCTCACTCATTCTCTCCATGTGCCCAAACCATTTCAAAACACCCTCTTCTGCTCTCTCAACCACGCTCTTTTTATTTCCACACATCTCTCTTACCCTTACGTTACTTACTCGATCAAACCACCTCACACCACACATTGTCCTCAAACATCTCATTTCCAGCACATCCATCCTCCTGCGCACAACTCTATCCATAGCCCACGCCTCGCAACCATACAACATTGTTGGAACCACTATTCCTTCAAACATACCCATTTTTGCTTTCCAAGATAATGTTCTCGACTTCCACACATTCTTCAAGGCTCCCAGGATTTTTGCCCCCTCCCCCACCCTATGATCCACTTCCGCTTCCATGGTTCCATCCGCTGCCAGATCCACTCCCAGATATCTAAAACACTTCACTTCCTCCAGTTTTTCTCCATTCAAACTCACAATATCTTATCCCCAGATTCTTATTCATCATGAAAAATATTGTGTGTACTAAGTTTCTTTAAAATAAGTAAATCTATTCCCTGAGAAAAACACCAATAATTGCAGGTAATAGTTCAGAGTATTTTTTAGCCCCCCCCCAGGTTTGTTTCAAAATTGAAATATAACATAATCAGACACTTCTGTACTTGAAATAATCATAAGAAATATCTCATAATGTTTCCCCTAGCCAATAGATACCCAATAAATATGAAGCAAATGATCAGAAAATTTTTGAAATTAGAATCATTTAACAACTTACAGGTCATAAAGACAACCAAACAATATTTCAATCCCAGATTCGTCTCCTGCTTGAATAATATTCCTCATTCTGAGATTTTTGAGCAATCCATTTTCTTAAGGTAGATACTAAAAATTGTAGATACCCAAGTAATTTGAAGTAAATCACCAGAAAATGTTTTAAAATTGTAATCATTTAATGACTTAATTACATGCCATGAAGATGGACAAACAACTTTTCAGCCTGATTCTTATTCACCACAAATGTTATTCCTTATACTGAGGTTTTGAAGCAATCTCTTTCCCTGAGAAAGATAACAAAGATTGCTGGGTGTTGTTTAGCCCCAAATATTTTTTTTTCCTCGAAATTGAAATAACACCGTGCAATGCTTTTATACTTGAAATAATCATGGAAAATCTCATAATGCTTCCCCTAGCTGATAGATATCCAAGAAATATGAAGCGAATGATCAGAAAACTTTTTAAAATTGTAATCATTTAGCCACTTAGTCACAGGTCACGAAGACTATTAAACTATATTTCAACCCCAGATTCTTATTTAACAGGAACCTTTTTCCTTTTCATACTAAGTTTTTAAAGGAAATCTATTGTAAGAAAAATACTAAAAATTACTGGTAATACTTCAGGTATTTTCTGGCCCAAAAAACTTTTTGCTATAAAACTGAAATATAAAATGTTAAAATGCTTCTATACTTGAAATAATCATGGACAATATCTCATAATGCTTCCCCTAGGTGATAGCTGCTCATTGAATATGAAGTGAATGATCAGAAAATGTTTTGAAATTGTAATCATTTGATGACGTAATTACAGGTCATAAAGGTGGCCAAACAGTATTTCAATCCCAGATTCATGTTAAGATGAATACTATTCCATATACTGTGGACTTGATGCAAATCTGTTTCCCGAGAAAAATTACCAAAAATTGCAAGTAACAGTTCAGGGTATATTTTAGCCTAGAAAAATGTTTGTTTCAAAATTGAAATACAACACAATCAAATGTTTTCATATTTGAAAAGATCATGGAAAATATCTTATAATGCTTCCCCTAGCCAGTAGATACCCAAAAAATATGTAAGAGTAACCAGAAAATATTTTAAGATTGTAATAATTTAACGACTTAATTACAGGTCATAAAGATGGCTAAACAATATTTTAACGTAATTCATATTTTTTTTTTTCTTTAATTTTCCAAAAGAAGGAACAGAGAAGGGGGCCAGGTGAGGATATTCCCTCAAAGGCCCAGTCCTCTGTTCTTAACACTACCTCGCTAATGCGGGAAATGGCGAATAGTTTGAAAGAAAGAAATTCATATTCTACATGGATAATATCCTTGTACTGAATTTCTTCAGAAAATCTGTTTCTTTGAGGAAAATGGCTGGTTCAGTGTAGGTTTTAGCCCAAAAGCTTTTTGTTCCAAAATTGACATATAATTAAATGCTTCTGTACTTGAAATGATCATAGAAAATATTTCATAATGCTGCCCTTTGCCGATGTATACCCAAGAAATGCAAAGCAAATGATCGGGAAATCTTTGAAAATGGTAATTGTTTAACAACTTGATTACAGGTCATAAAGGCCTTTAAAGAATATCTCATCCCTCGATTCATACAGAGAAAATTGAAAAAGCTAACTAAATGCTAGGAATATACAAAAGTGAGACATCCTTTAACTGGGGAACTGGAAAGAATAGTAACCGGGATGGGAGATCAAAATCAGAAACAGATGTCTGTAAGCTCAAGTATGATTGTTGCCGAGGTTGCGTGTGTGAATTGTCTCTACAAAATTAGCAAATGCACTTTTTTCCATGGTGGGGATAAAAAAGGGGTACTTTGAGATGTGTGAAAAAATCATCCCATTAGATTCACTATGTTCGTATTCACTGTACCCTTTATATTTGTTTATGAATAACTTTTTACTTCACAAATTTATCTTTTCTGTTTGTTCATAGCAACTTCTTGTAGTTGAGATTTGGATTTCTGTCATTTCTTCTCACATACATTCTTAATATTTTTCTTTGTAGACTTTATGTCATGCATGTGTGACTTCTTGGTAGTGAGAGTACATACCTGTGAGTACATACTTATAAGTATCTTATAGATCTTTCCATGTGGCAAGGGTGGCACAAATGGCTTAGGAGAGAGAGATTAGTTAATTTTACTGATTTGCTGTTTAACAGAATTTGTAATTAGGAAAACTAATATTTATGATTGTTAGCCTTCATCATTATTTTTTTATCATATCAATTTATTTCTTGTTAACAGGCACTGTGGACATGACTTTAAAACAGAGGCAAACTTAAGGAGTCATATTAAAGTTGTACACAAACCTAGAAATCCCAAATATACATGTGAGACCTGCAACAAAATGTTCTTGGCACCAAAAGATCTTGCCAGGCATTCAAAGGTAAAAAATCCTTTCAAATTGAATATAGATATTATTTTCAAATAGATTCTTTTCATTGTGCAATTGTGCATAGAATAAGATAGTTAAGGAGACTGAGAAAATGGCAGCTTTTTGCATTGATATTTTTGAAATAATCTCATTGACTTATAAGTTCCTTTAAACTGATCTTGAATATTTTGTGGAAGCATTGAATCTTGCACATACAGTACTATGGTTTCTACAGGTTCATACGGGAGTTAAAGATTATGTCTGTCCAAAGTGTTGCCGATGCTTCTCACGGAAGGACAACATGGCAGCTCATCTCCGGACGCACACAACAGATCAGCCAGTGTCATCATTTGACCCAAAGACTGATCTAGTAACATCTGGTGTTCCTCAACAAAATTCTCAAGGAATATCACATATACTTGGTCTTCCATCTACTGCTTCTTCTTCCAACAGTATATCCCTAACAAATATACCTGTTTCTTCAAGTAGCATTATACTTTCCAATGTACCAGTCTCTTCCAACAATATAATAATTTCTAGTGTACCTCCTGCCAGTGATATTGTTCTATCTAGTGTTCCTGCTTCTGAGAATATTACCCCAGTAACCTCACCCAGTACATCAGTCACTGACACTACTATATCATCTAACAACATCTCACTGTCTGATATACCTATTTCTGCTACAAGTGGTCTTTCAAATTCACCATCTTCTTCACATAATATTATTCTTTCGAATATCCCTACTTCATCAATAGGTATGTCTAGTATTCCAACCTCTTCTAATCCTGTAGTTTTTTCTAGTACACCAACATCTAATAACCTTGTTTTTTCCAACATTCATTCTTCCTCCAGTAGTGTAGCTCTTTGTTATGGACATTCCAGCTCACCTAACTTATCACTTAACAGCATATCATTGTCTAAAAATATAGTTCTGTCTACCTCACCAACATCTCCAAACACTGTTATCCTCAATGAGCCAGCACCATCCTCCAGAAGTCAGAGTGGCCATGAAGTGCATGGTATTCATCCACATATTATTAGTTCAACCCAACATCAAACTTCCAAAGTATCTTCTCTTCTTCCTTCCTCTCTATCAACATCAGTTATCTCTCTTCCTCATCACCCAACTTCTTCAGCTTCAGTTGTGGTGTCTGAAGCAAATAGAACACAGATGGTGTGCTCATCATTTCAGCCAGAACAAGTTGTTCTTACTGCAGGAGTATTAAGCCCGGTATCCACTGTTTCTTCTCACCACAGTGATGACTCTCCCCACTATACACAGGTAGAAGTTGCATTTCATCATGTTTTAATGTATCTTTTCTTAATCTGTGATAAGTTTCTAGTAAAACTATCTTTCATAATGTTAATATAATTATAGTTCTTAGTATACTTTCAAGTACACCCATCCCATACTTTATGTGGGGGTTATGTTCTGCAAAAATTTCACACAAAGAGAAATCGCATATAGTAAGCCAATAAACATACAGAAAAACAAGGGAAGTGTGTAGCAACTTTGTGGTCAGCACTGGTGGATTCTCCCTCTACCTTCACCATATGTAGTTTCTGACATCAAATAAACTTATCCGGCTATCCTTTACCAACCTGTAATGGAACTGGCTCAGCTACATTTTCTTCTTTACATGAATGCTCATAAATCTTGAGAGCTTTAGACCTGAGCTGAAGGATTCAGAGGGTACTTTTCTTTTGTCTCATAAAGCATGTGTAACAAGAACATTTTCTCCATAAGTGGATTTCTAACCCTTGTGGTTACTTTGGTAGACATTGGAGTAGAGTGGAACAGATCACTTCAGATTTCTCTACATTTTTGATGTTGTGTGTTGTAGATTCCCCAAGATTGCAGGTACACCCAAGTGCTGATGCTGCCTTACCACCAACAGTATGTCATAAGATTTCTAGCTTCATTTCTCAGGTCAGCGAGGTTCTCTTCCATATAATTGCTAGTTCTGGGGTAGGAGATATTTCTGGACATTTAGATGCCATAGTAATGAACTCAAACACAGCAGGTTGCCGGAAAATCACATTAGCAGGTATGCCCAAATTGCACATGTAGCACAGATCCACACACAACAGTGGTAACTGTGAGACTGACTCACGAGTGTGAACATGGCACACTCCACCTAGGAATCACATTTACTCCACTGGTCATCCTTCACTGAAGTTTTGGCATATTTTCTACAATTCTGATGCTCCCATACCAGCATCAGCATGTCATAGACTTCCAGCTTCATTTCTAAGGTCAGAGAGGTTCTCTTCTGCTTAACTACTGGTTTTTGGGGTAGGATGTTACTAGACACTTGCCTGGCATGTTATCAAACACAAACACAGTGGGTTGCAGGATAATCACATTAATAGATGTGCCCAAATCGTACAAGTTGCACAGATCCGCACACAATTGCAGTAACTGCAAGACAGACCTGCTGGTGTAAATTTTCTGCAATCCACCTCATACCCATGCTTACTCCATCTGCCAACCCTAACTGAAGTTTTGGTGCACATTCTGCCATGCTGATGCTCCCTTACCAGCATCAGCACGTCATTGGATTTCTAGCTTCATTTCTTAGGTTAGAGAGGTTCTCTTCCATTTCACAGCTGGTTCTCGGGTAGATGTTGTCGTTGGATGTTTGGATGCCATATTAAGAAACACAGATGCTGCAGGTTGCAGGAAAATCACATTAGGAGGTATACCCAAAGTTTACAAGAAGCACAGATTTGTACACAATGGTGGTAATTGCAAGACTGACCCACTGACAGGAATGGGCATACTCCACCCAGGACCCATGCTTACTCCTCCTACTAACCCTCACTGCATATACTTATCCCACTTCAAGCAAGAATTGGGTGTATTTCTTTTCATATCTATCATTCGTCTGATAAAAACTTTCATAAAATATTCATCCCTTCTGCGTTTTACTTGTCCATGCATTTCCTGCAATCTAAGGCATAAGTTAAAGGAGTGTCGACCATAACTATGATGACTAATATCTGGGGTAGAGTTATAGGAATATGAACTCTGATATCAGATTGAGAGATTCCCTTAATTTCTAACTGTTATATATTGACTTCATACTCAGTTGAATATTTAAATTTCTGCATGCAGAAAGTTATAATCTATCCTCTTTCAGCTTGATCCAGTAGGAACATCAATATCTTCAGGTCCAGCCATGAATATGAATGCCACCTTAAATTCTTTGGGTACATCTGTAGCATCAAGTCCAGCTTCATTAGGGGGAAATGTCCCCATATCAGTTGATGGAAGTCACCATAATGTTACTGGAGGGGTCTCAGACTCAGTTGAATCCAGCATTATCCTCCCAAATTCCTCAATTCTCCAAGAGACAGCTCTGATTCTTCCTGAAAAGGTAATAATGAGTAACAATAACTTTTTAACATGGTTTTGTACTAGATGGTAATCTTATATTAATAGGTTTAAAAAGGGTGATGTGGAAGATCTGGTAATTTGTCACCAGTGGAAGAAGTGCTGTGGAAGTGTGATTGTCAGGAATAAATGAATAAAAAGGAATTGCTTTTAAAGTTTTCTTTTTTAAATGTTGCCAGTGGCCCATCAAGGGTGAGGCACTAAAGGCTAAGAAGCAGCACTGGAGTTCACTGGTTATGGAGACTGTATTGCTGTGGTCACCCCCTTGAGGGAGTTCTAGAACAGGCATCAGAGATATAGATAGATAGATAGAATTTGAATGATACACTCAGTTAGCATCTTCTTCCACTCAGAAATTTTATTGTCTAAGTATCACAGAGAACACTTTCTCCCAGCAAAATAAAATACCATTTAACATCCCCAGATAGGGTGCATCTACCAGCATTTTTTTTTCTTTTACTATCAAAATATATATGCGGCCAGATAATGCTCATTTTTCTCCTCTAAGGTTAGACTTTTGTCCAGGATTTTGTCAGGGGATGGGATTATGAACTCACTAAGACAATGATGAAAACCTCAAAACAAGATTGATAAGAATACATTGTATCTTGAAAAACATCACTTTTTGAGTTATTCATATATTGAATTCAATTACTACCACTGTATGCGAAATTCTCTTAAAATTATTTTAAGTATATTAAAAGGGTTAGAATAATTGTGGAAACACATTGATCATTGTTATTGTTTATTGTGTAATGTACACTTGAGGGGGAGGGGGGGACAAGTCCCTGTTGACCCCATCTTCTCTTGGGTTTGCCTGTCAGAGATTTATCTCACTAGCATGAGAAAGTCTTTTGGTAGAATATTGGGATTAGGACCTCTTAGTCCTTTGTCTGTGTGGTTGGGAACACTAGCAAGTCCCTGTCGACCCCATCCTCTCTTGGGTTTGCCTGTCAGAGATTTATCTCACTAGCACGAGAAAGTCTTTTGGTAGAATTTTGGGATTAGGACCTCTTAGTCCTCTGTCTGTGTGGTTGGGAACACTAGCATTCTCCACCCATTGCTATTCTTCCAGCCAGATACTTGCCTGCTAACTTGTTGGCCCACACTCATTCAGTCAGAGACTGTGGCTGCCACTGAGATACCACATTTTACATTATCTTCATATGCTTGGAAGAGTTTTAAATTTTTTTGTTTAAGCACACCACACACTTTCTTTTTTTATATTTTTGCTGGATAGTGTAGTTTCTATTCTGTATGCCTAATTGCTTTTTGAATTCACTTTAATTTTGTATAACTTTGCATTACTCATTTGCTCATTATCTCTTCACTTAGTTAGCTACCATATTCATAACATTTTATCAGTTTATTTACGTTACTGACTTTACAAGAAAGTGCTATTGCTACATGATTACATTAGTAACACCTACAAGTTCAATATCAGGGAAGTCTTTCCATGCTGACATGCATCTTTCTGTTTCACTTATGATATGAATGCTGACAGAAGTATCTTATTTATTATTTGCTGTAAGATCAAGGAGATGGAAGAATGGAAAGGCTTTGAGGTACTAGGGCATGAACTTTCAAGAGAGTAAGAGGTATGCATGGGATACAGCACATTAAAGCAATGGTATACAGGGGGCAAGTACTGTGAATGGGCTAAACTTGGGTGTATGAAGTATTCAGAGGAAACCACAGAAATTTCAATGGGCTTGACTACAGATGGGGGGGCTTTAGTTTTGATGCATCTTACATCAGTCTCTGGTGCTACCTAAATAACAAGGGAAACAACGAAAAAGAATGAAAAAACAACACTAATCTCTACCAAAGTTACTGGACAGTACTTCCCTAATTTCTGTTTCCACCTACTGAGGTGATGCATCATGCACTTGTCCACTCATAAAATTTGTATATGATTTGCATTGTCTGCATAACGGTAAGCATAATTGCTTCCTCTTTGTAACACTAAACACCACCATCATGTGAATGCTTTTTAGATGGTATGATAATGGCATGGCTTTTCAAAATATCAAACAAATAAAAGCACAGTTTTACTGCCATTTTTCATACAAAAAATAATAATGACAGTACCATGGGCTATGAGTAAGAGGTATGCATGGGATACAGTGCATTAAAGCAATGGTATACAGGGGGCAAAGTACTGTGAATGGGCTAAACTTGGGTGTATGAAGTATTCAGGGGAAACCACAGAAATTTCTATGGGCTTGACTACAGATGGGGGGCTTTAGTTTTGATGCATCTTACATCAGCCTCAGAGTCTCCAGAGACACATGCTTCAAGTTAAAGCTCATCATGATCATGTTGGACCATAGATTATGGCAGTTCACAGTTTTTAGAGACAGATTTTTGATATCATGTGCAATTTATTGTCATGGCAAAAACATAAACTAGTTTATCCTTTTAAGATCATGCAAGACTCGTTGCTTTATCTGTTACCTTGATTACAGTATTTTGTCTTTGATCAAAGGCCAATTTTTAGTAATTTCAAAAAGTGTAATAGTATTTTTCTTTCGTAGCTTGTGCAATCCTAGGTGTTAGAAAAATTTTCTGAAATACCATTTGTTATTTGCTTAATATTTATGGTGATGAATGAATTCTTTATAATTCGTTTGTTTTAAATTCAATTTTTCTTAACAAGGTTCTTAGTTTGTATAAACAGTTCTTTGAGTGTTCAGTTTGTTACTTTGAAACTCCTTTTTTCTGCACATAACAGTAAAATGTATCTAGCACTGGGAGGGCTGATAAACTGGATTTATGAAATGAAATTTGGAGCTTCCTCTTTCAAGTAACTTGTGATAAGTAGATCTATTATAATACTTGTGTTTTCAGTGCATTGTTGAAACCTGTTGTTTTGCACATGTTAAAGATTGTGCATGTGGTATTATGGGGACTGAAACAAAAAAAAGTCATTTCTGAAAGTACTTTATTAATTTACTGATTTATATAAATTTTCTATAGAGATGTACATTCATGTATAATACAGATTTTATCTTCTACACTTCACATGAATGTTTCAGGTTTGTAAAATTAGTACTCATCTTAAATACAGTACTGGAATATTATATAAAATGCCCAGGAGTGTAATAACATAATGATTTAGAACCCAGTTTTGTAAGCATAGTACCCAATGGGATTTTTCAACCCATATTTTTCCATTTAGCCTCACATAATATCATCTGATAGGTAGAAATTTGATTAAGTGTGATGAAGGGTTTTTGTGTAGGTAGTAGTTTGTAAGCAGTCACCAACCTGGCAGGTATATTACCAGTACTAACCAACCTCCTGGGTTTATGGAGGGTTAGTGATGGCTGTGTAGTGAGCCAATACTTTATTGGTTGTCAAGTTGCACTCCTCTGACCCAGGTAGCTGTCTTTTCATTCTTTCTAACCTACACGTGAACTACAGGCATTCAGTCTACAGACATACAGTCTCTGTTTGTTACATTAATGCTTGACAACACTTAACTCATATGGCTCATTCTTCATGACTCAAGCTAGATTTTCCTGTGATAAGCACTATGCACGAGCCCTGCCTTTTGGCAAAATGGTAGGAAAAATGGATAGAAGTAGTAGGTAAGAATTACATTGGAGCCTCTGCAAACAAAGCACTAGAATTGCCCTTTTCCAGTGGCCTGTAAAGGATGAGGCACTAAAGGCTAAGGAGCAGCTTTGTAGTTCACTAGTTTTGGAGACTTTATTGCTACGGCCACCCCTTTTAGGGAGTTCCAGGAGGGAACAGGCATCAGAGATACGGGTAGATAGATAGATAAACAGAATTATAGCTACATTGACCATATGCCTTTCTAGAGCTTTAGTTCACTTGTGTCCATGTTTCAAAATGTTCCCATTAAAATACATGAAAAGCTTAATTACATGGCATCTGGTGGTTAGAGGCAGCTCTGAATATAAGAATTTGACTGTTACAAGAGCATTTTGTCTATATATTTTACTGAAACTTAATGCTGTAAAATACTGTACTTCTATAAATACCAGTTACAGTACAGTTTTAAGCAGTAGTAAAGGGATAAAACATAAGCTATAAGTCAGTCAGATTGGATATAAAACTGGCGCATCTTTAGATTTTCTGTTTGAACCAATAATAAAGTATGGTTTGTAACTGTTCCCATACAAGTTTTGCTTGTCTTTCACTGAGAAAAAAGCTTTTTCTGTTCTTGAAGACAAATTTTTTTTATTAGGCATCATGAGTAGGCCAAAACATGCAACATAAATATGTGTGGACGTTAGTTACTACAGGATGCATTTATACCAGGAGATACTGGAAATTCTGGTTACAGTATTTCTGGTAGCCTAAACGTTTACTGGATAGCAAACTTTACAGCATGGACCATTGCTTAGCAAAATTTAATATTTTGACCAAGCAGGACAAAGCAAAAAGTTTGTGATTGAATATAGGATTTGACATTAATTGTTTCAAGTTATTATATAATACTTTCCCATTTGTTGCCAATTTCTTTTCAGTCCAGTGTTTACACCATTGTGAGTGATGGTGGGAAAATTACTCCATTAGAGACCTTCACACTTCATCCTGTCCCCATCTCCCAACCTCCATCATATGAAAATACGCAGTCGCAAGCAGGTACATCACAGCCTGATCATCCAGAATAAGGAAGTGTTATATCACCATTTTTTTTCTGTGATTATTAAATAATCATGGTAATTATCAGTTATGATCTTGGCATTTCTGATGTTTATGTTAAAGCAGTGATTAATCATATGTCATTCTAACTCTGCTTATCCTAAGTAGATCAAGACCATAAAAATCCAGCAAAATAAAATGAATATAAAAACAACAAAGCATTGTTTTTCACTATTTTAAAAATTCATAACCTCAACATAACAGCCAGAGAATAAGTGTGAACGAATGTGGCTTTTTTTGTCTGTTTTCTTGGTGCTACCTCTTTGACTCAGAGTGGTGATGCTGTTTATCATGAGGCATGGTTGTGCAGAGAATGGATGAAGGCAAGCAAGCATATGTACATGTGTATAAATGTATTTGTCAATGTACACATATGTTGATATGTATATTTATGTGTATGTATATATACATATTTTTTTTTTTTTTTTTTCATACTATTCGCCATTTCCCACGATAGCGAGGTAGCGTTAAGAACAGAGGACTGGGCCCTTGAGGGAATATCCTCACCTGGCCCCGGTCTCCGCTCCTTCTTTTGGGGGAAAAAAAAAAAAAAGGAAACAGACGAAAGAAATGGCCCAACCCACCCCCATACACATGTATATACATACACGTCCACACACGCAAATATACATACCCATACATCTCAATGTACACATATATATATACGCACACAGACATATACATATATACACATGCACACAATTCACACTGCCTTTATTCATTCCCATCGCCTCCTCGCCACAAATGGAATAACATCCCCCTCCCCCCTCATGTGTGCGCGGTAGCGCTAGGAAAAGACAACAAAGGCCCCATTCGTTCACACTCAGTCTCTAGCTGTCATGTAATAATGCCCGAAACCACAGCTCCCTTTCTACATCCAGGCCCCACAGAACTTTCCATGGTTTACCCCACACGCTTCACATGCCCTGATTCAATCCATTGACAGCATGTTTACCCTGGTATACCACATCGATCCAATTCACTCTATTCCTTGCCCGCCTTTCACCCTCCTGCATGTTCAGGCCCCGATCACTCAAAATCTTTTTCACTCCATCTTTCCACCTCCAATTTGGTCTCCCACTTCTCCTCGTTCCCTCCACATCCAACACATATATCCTCTTGGACAATCTTTCCTCACTCATTCTCTCCATGTGCCCAAACCATTTCAAAACACCCTCTTCTGCTCTTTCAACCACGCTCTTTTTATTTCCACACATCTCTCTTACCCTTACATTACTTACTCGATCAAACCACTTCACACCACATATTGTCCTTAAACATCTCATTTCCAGCACATCCACCCTCCTGCGCACAACTCTATCCATAGCCCACGCCTCGCAACCATACAACATTGTTGGAACCACTATTCCTTCAAACATAGCCATTTTTGCTTTCCGAGATAATGTTCTCGACTTCCAAACATTCTTCAAGGCTCCACGGATTTTCACCCCCTCCCCCACCCTATGATTCACTTCCGCTTCCATGGTTCCATCCGCTGCCAGATCCACTCCCAGATATCTAAAACACTTTACTTCCTCCAGTTTTTCTCCATTCAAACTTACCTCCCAATTGACTTGACCCTCAACCCTACTGTACCTAATAACCTTGCTCTTATTCACATTTACTCTTAACTTTCTTCTTTCACACACTTTACCAAACTCAGTCACCAGCTTCTGCAGTTTCTCACATGAATCAGCCACCAGCACTGTACCATCAGCGAACAACAGCTGACTCACTTTCCAAGCTCTCTCATCCCCAACAGACTTCATACTTGCCCCTCTTTCCAAAACTCTTGCATTCACATCCCTAACAACAACATCCATAAACAAATTAAACAACCATGGAGACATCACACACCCCTGCTGCAAACCTACATTCACTGAGAACCAATCACTTTCCTCTCTTCCTACACGTACACATGCCTTACATCCTCAATAAAAACTTTTCACTGCTTCTAACAACTTGCCTCCCACACCATATATTCTTAATACCTTCCACAGAGCATCTCTATCAACTCTATCATGTGCCTTCTCCAGATCCATAAATGCTACATACAAATCCATTTGCTGTTCTAAGTATTTCTCACATACATTCTTCAAAGCAAACACCTGATCCACACATCCTCTACCACTTCTGAAACCACACTGCTCTTCCCCAATCTGATGCTCTGTACATGCCTTCACCCTCTCAATCAATACCCTCCCATATAATTTACCAGGAATACTCAACAAACTTATACCTCTGTAATTTGAGCACTCACTCATCCTCTTTGCCTTTGTACAATGGCACTATGCACGCATTCCGCCAATCCTCAGGCACCTCACCATGAATCATATACATTAAATAACCTTACCAACCAGTCAACAATACAGTCACCCCCCTTTTTAATAAACTCCACTGCAATACCATCCAAACCTGCTGCCTTGCCGGCTTTCATCTTCTGCAAAGCTTTTACTACCTCTTATCTGTTTACCAAATCATTTTCCCTAACCCTCTCACTTTGCACACCACCTCGACCAAAACACTCTATATCTGCCACTCTATCATCAAACACATTCAACAAACCTTCAAAATACTCACTCCATCTCCTCCTCACATCACCACTACTTGTTATCATCTCCCCATTAGCCCCCTTCACTGAAGTTCCCATTTGCTCCCTTGTCTTACACACTTTATTTACCTCCTTCCAGAACATCTTTTTATTCTCTGTAAAATTTAATGATACTCTCTCACCCCAGCTCTCATTTGCCCTCTTTTTCACCTCCTGCACCTTTCTCTTGACCTCCTGTCTCTTTCTTTTATACATCTCCCACTCATTTGCATTTTTTCCCTGCAAATATCGTCCAAATGCCTCTCTCTTCTCTTTCACTAATAATCTTACTTCTTCATCCCACCACTCACTACCCTTTCTCATCAACCCACCTCCCACGCTTCTCTTGCCACAAGCATCTTTTGCACTAGCCATCACTGCTTCTCTAAATACGTCCCATTCCTCCCCCACTCCCCTTACCTCCTTTGTTCTCACCTTTTTCCATTCTGTACTCAGTCTCTCCTGGTACTTCCTCACACAAGTCTCCTTCCCAAGCTCACTTACTCTCACCACCCTCTTCACCCCAACATTCTCTCTTCTTTTCTGAAAACCCATACAAATCTTCACCTTCGCCTCCACAAGATAATGATCAGACATCCCTCCAGTTGCACCTCTCAGCACATTAACATCCAAAAGTCTCTCTTTCGCGCGCCTGTCAATTAACACGTAATCCAATAATGCTCTCTGGCCATCTCTCCTACTTACATACGTATACTTATGTATATCTCGCTTTTTAAACCAGGTATTCCCAATCACCAGTCCTTTTTCAGCACATAAATCTACAAGCTCTTCACCATTTCCATTTACAACACTGAACACCCCATGAATACCAATTATTCCCTCAACTGCCACATTACTCACCTTTGCATTCAAATCACCCATCACTATAACCCGGTCTTGTGAATCAAAACCAGTAACACACTCATTTAGCTGCTCCCAATACACTTGCCTCTCATGATCTTTCTTCTCATGCCCAGGTTCATATGCACCAATAATCACCCCTCTCTCTCCATCAACTTTTAGTTTTACCCATGTTAATCTAGAATTTACTTTCGTACATTCTATCACATACTCCCACAACTCCTGTTTCAGGAGTAGTGCTACTCCTTCCCTTGCTCTTGTCCTCTCACTAACCCCTGACTTTACTTCCAAGATATTCCCAAACCACTCTTCCCCTTTACCCTTAAGCTTCATTTCACTCAGAGCCAAAACATCCAGGTTCCTTTCCTCAAACATACTACCTATCTCTCCTTTTTTCACATCTTGGTTACATCCACACACATTTAGACACCCCAATCTGAGCCTATAAGGAGGATGAACACTCCCCGCATGACTCCTTCTTCTGTTTCCCATTTTAGAAAGTTAGAATACAAGGAGGGGAGGATTTCTGGCCCCCCGCTCCCGTCCCATCTAGTCACCTTCTACGACTATATATATTTTTTTTTCATACTATTCCCCATTTCCCACATTTGCGAGGTAGCGTTAAGAACAGAGAACTGGGCCTTTGAGGGAATATCCTCACCTGGCCCCCTTCTCGGTTCTTTCTTTTGGAGGGGAAAAAAAAAAAAAAAAATGAGGGGAGGATTTCCAGCCCCCCCGCTCCCTTCCCTTTTAGTCGCTTTCTACGACACGCAGGGAATACGTGGGAAGTATTCTTTCTCCCCTATCCCCAGGGATAACTATATATATATTTTTTTTTTTTTTTTTTTTGCTTTGTCGCTGTCTCCCGCGTTTGCGAGGTAGCGCAAGGAAACAGAAGAAAGAAATGGCCCAACCCACCCCCATACACATGTATATACATACACGTCCACACACGCAACTATACATACCTACACAGCTTTCCATGGTTTACCCCAGAAGCTTCACATGCCCTGATTCAATCCACTGACAGCACGTCAACCCCGGTATACCACATCGATCCAATTCACTCTATTCCTTGCCCTCCTTACACCCTCCTGCATGTTCAGGCCCCGATCACACAAAATCTTTTTCACTCCATCTTTCCACCTCCAATTTGGTCTCCCACTTCTCGTTCCCTCCACCTCCGACACATATATCCTCTTGGTCAATCTTTCCTCACTCATTCTCTCCATGTGCCCAAACCATTTCAAAACACCCTCTTCTGCTCTCTCAACCACGCTCTTTTTATTTCCACACATCTCTCTTACCCTTACGTTACTTACTCGATCAAACCACCTCACACCACACATTGTCCTCAAACATCTCATTTCCAGCACATCCATCCTCCTGCGCACATCTCTATCCATAGCCCACGCCTCGCAACCATACAACATTGTTGGAACCACTATTCCCTCAAACATACCCATTTTCGCTTTCCGAGATAATATTCTCGACTTCCACACATTTTTCAAGGCTCCCAAAATTTTCGCCCCCTCCCCCACCCTATGATCCACTTCCGCTTCCATGGTTCCATCCGCTGACAGATCCACTCCCAGATATCTAAAACACTTCACTTCCTCCAGTTTTTCTCCATTCAAACTCACCTCCCAATTGACTTGACCCTCACCCCTACTGTACCTAATAACCTTGCTCTTATTCACATTTACTCTCAACTTTCTTCTTCCACACACTTTACCAAACTCAGTCACCAGCTTCTGCAGTTTCTCACATGAATCAGCCACCAGCGCTGTATCATCAGCGAACAACAACTGACTCACTTCCCAAGCTCTCTCATCCCCAACAGACTTCATACTTCCAGGACTCTTGCATTTACCTCCCTTACAACCCCATCCATAAACAAATTAAACAACCATGGAGACATCACACACCCCTGCCGCAAACCTACATTCACTGAGAACCAATCACTTTCCTCTCTTCCTACACGTACACATGCCTTACATCCTCGATAAAAACTTTTCACTGCTTCTAACAACTTGCCTCCCACACCATATATTCTTAATACCTTCCACAGAGCATCTCTATCAACTCTATCATATGCCTTCTCCAGATCCATAAATGCTACATACAAATCCATTTGCTTTTCTAAGTATTTCTCACATACATTCTTCAAAGCAAACACCTGATCCACACATCCTCTACCACTTCTGAAACCGCACTGCTCTTCCCCAATCTGATGCTCTGTACATGCCTTCACCCTCTCGATCAATACCCTCCCATATAATTTACCAGTGCCATAGTGCCATTGTACAAAGGCAAAGGGGATAAGAGTGAGTGCTCAAATTACAGAGGTATAAGTTTGTTGAGATATATATATATATATATATATATATATATATATATTTTTTTGCTTTGTCGCTGTCTCCCGCGTTTGCGAGGTAGCGCAAGGAAACAGACGAAAGAAATGGCCCAACCCACCCCCATACACATGTATATACATACTTCCACACACGCAAATATACATACCTACACAGCTTTCCATGGTTTACCCCAGACGCTTCACATGCCCTGATTCAATCCACTGACAGCACGTCAACCCCGGTATACCACATCGATCCAATTCACTCTATTCCTTGCCCTCCTTTCACCCTCCTGCATGTTCAGGCCCCAATCACACAAAATCTTTTTCACTCCATCTTTCCACCTCCAATTTGGTCTCCGACTTCTCCTCGTTCCCTCCACCTCCGACACATATATCCTCTTGGTCAATCTTTCCTCACTCATTCTCTCCATGTGTCCAAAACATTTCAAAACACCCTCTTCTGCTCTCTCAACCACGCTCTTTTTATTTCCACACATCTCTCTTACCCTTACGTTACTTACTCGATCAAACCACCTCACACCACACATTGTCCTCAAACATCTCATTTTCAGCACATCCATCCTCCTGCGCACAACTCTATCCATAGCCCACGCCTCGCAACCATACAACATTGTTGGAACCACTATTCCTTCAAACATACCCATTTTTGCTTTCCGAGATAATGTTCTCGACTTCCACACATTCTTCAAGGCTCCCAGGATTTTTGCCCCCTCCCCCACCCTATGATCCACTTCCGTTTCCATGGTTCCATCTGCTGCCAGATCCACTCCCAGATATCTAAAACACTTTACTTCCTCCAGTTTTTCTCCATTCAAACTTACCTCCCAATTGACTTGACCCTCAACCCTACTGTACCTAATAACCTTGCTCTTATTCACATTTACTCTTAACTTTCTTCTTTCACACACTTTACCAAACTCAGTCACCAGCTTCTGCAGTTTCTCACATGAATCAGCCACCAGCGCTGTATCATCAGCAAACAACAACTGACTCACTTCCCAAGCTCTCTCATCCCCAACAGACTTCATACTTGCCGCTCTTTCCAAAACTCTTGCATTTACCTCCCTAACAACCCCATAGCAACACCCCCCCCCCCCCCCTTTCCAGAGAGGAAGCGCTAGGAAAAGACAAAAAAAAGCCACATTTGTTCTCACTCAGTATCAAGTTGTCATGTGTAATGTACCTAAACCACAGCTCCCTATCCACATACAGGCCCTACAGACATTTCTATGGTTTACCCCAGAAGTTTCACATGCCCTGGTTCAGTCCACTGACAGCATGTCGACCCCAGTATACCACATTGTTCAAATTCACTCTATTCCTTTCATGCCTTACACCCTCCTGTATGTTCAGGGCCCAATTGTTCAAAATCTTTTAACTCCATCCTTCCATCTCCAATTTGGTCTTCCACTTCTCCTTGTTCCCTCCACCTCTGAAACATATATCCTTTGTCAATCTTTCCTCACTCATTCTCTGCATATGTCTAAACCATTTCAACATATCATCTTCTGCTCCCTCAACCACACTCTTTTTATTTCCACAACTCTCTCTTACCTTTTCATTATCTACTCAATCAAACCACCTCATACCATATATCATCCTCAAACATTTCATTTCCAAAACATCCACCCTCCTCCATACAACACTATCTATAGCTCATGCCTAGCAACCATGACATTGTTGCAACTACTACTCCTTCAAACATACCCATTTTTCCTCTCCAAGATAATGTTCTCTCCTTCCACACATTCTTCATCGCTCCCAAAACCTTCACCCTCTCCCCCACCTTGTGACTCACTTCTGCCTCCAAGGTTCCATCCACTGCTAAGTCTACTCCCAGATATCTTAAGCACTTCACTTCCTCCAATTTTCATTCACTCAAGCTTACCTTCCAATTAACTTGTCCCTCAACCCTAATAAACCTAATAACTTCCTCTTATTCATATTTACTCTCAACTTTCTCCTTCCACACACTTTACCAAACTCAGTCACCAACCTCTACAGTTTCTCACCCGAATCAGCCACCAGAGCTGTATCATCAGTGAACAACAACTGCCCTCTCATCCACAACAGACTGCACACTTGCCCCTCTCTCCAAAACTCTTGCATTTACCTCCTTAACCACCCAATCTATAAACAAATTAAACAACTATGGGGAAATCATACACACCTGACGCAAACAAACATTCACTGAGAACCAATCACTCTCCTCTCTTCCTACTCATAAACATACTTTACATCCTTGGTAAAAACTTTTCACTGCTTCTAGCAACTTACATCCCACACCATATACTCTTAAAACCTTCCACAAAGCATATCTATCATGCCTATCATATGCCTTCTTCAGATCCATAAATGCTCAATACAAATCTACCTCTTTTTCTACATATTTCTCGAATACTTTCTTCAAAGCAAACACCTGATTCACACATCTACTACCACTTCTGAAACCACACTGCTCTTCCCCAATCTGATGCTCTGTGCATACTTTAACCATCTCAATCAATACCCTCTCATATGATTTCCCAGGAATACTCAACAAACTTATGCCTCTGTAGTTTGAACACTCACCTTTATTTCCTTTGCCTTTGTACAATGGCACTATGCATGCATTCCACCAATCCTCAGGCACTAAACGATGATCCATACATACACTGAATACCCTTACCAACCAATCAACAACACAGTCATCCCCTTTCTTAATAAGTTCCACTGCAATACCATCCAAACCCGCCGCTTTGCCGGATTTCAACAGCAAAGTTTTCACTACCTCTTCTCTATTTACCAAACCATTCTCCCTGACCCTCTCACTTCACACACCACCCAGACCAAAACATCCTATATCTGCCACTCTATCATCAAACACATTTGACAAACCTTCAAAATACTCACTCCATCTTCTCACTTCTTCACTACTTGTTATTACCTCCCCACTTGCCCCATTCGCCGATGTTCCCATTTGTTCTCTTGTCTTATGCATGGTATTTACCTCCCTCCAAAACATCCTTTTCTTCTCCCTGAAAATCAATGATACTCTCTCAACCTAACTCTCATTTGCCCTCTTTTTCACCTCAGGCACCTTTCTCTTGATTTCCTGTCGCTTTCTTTTATACATCTCCCAGTTATTTGCACTACTTCCCTGCAAATATCATCCAAACACCTCTCTCTTCTCTTTCACTAACAACCTTACTTCTTCATCCCACCACTCACTACCCTTTCTAACCTGACCACTTCCCACCTTTCTCATGCCATATACATCTTTTGCACAAGCCATCACTGCTTCCCTAAGTTCGTCACATTCCTCACCCGCTCCCACAACATCATTTGCTTTCATCTTCTGCCATTCTAACTTAATCTCTCATAGTACTTACTCACATAATTATCCTTTCCAAGCTCACTTACTCTCACCACTCTCTTCTCCCCAAAGTTCACTCTTTTTTTCTGGAAACCTCTACAAATCTTCACATTTGCCTCCACAAGATAGTGATGAGACATCCCTCCAGCTGCCCCTCCCAGCATATTAACATCCAAAAGTCCCTCCTTTCCATGCCTATCAATTAACACATAACCCAATAACACCCATTGACCATCTCTCCTATTCACATACGTATACTTATGCATATCTCTCTTTTTAAACCAGGTATTTCAAATCACCAGTCCTTTTCCAGCACACAAATCCACAATCCCTTCACCATTTCCATTTACAACACTGAACACCTTATGTACACCAATTATACCCTCAACTGCCACATTACTTACCTTTGCATCTAAATCACCCATCACTATAACCCAGTCTCGTGCATCAAAACTGCTAACACACTCACTCAGCTGCTCCCAAAAGACTTACCTCTCATGATCTTCCTTCTCAGAATCAGGTGCATAGGCACCAATAATCACCCATCTTTCTCCATCCACTTTCAGTTTTACCTACAACAATCTAGAATTTACTTACTTACATTCTAATACATATTCCCACAGCTCTTACTTCAAAGGCAGTACTACTTCCTCCTTTGTTCTTGTCCTCTCATCAACCCGACTTTACTCCCAAGACATTCCCAAACCACTCCCCGCCTTTACCCTTGAGCTTTCTTTCACTCTGAGACAAAACATCCAGGTTTCATTCCTCAAAAATACTAACGATCTCTTTCTTTCATCTTGGTTACATCCACACACATTCAGACACCCCAATCTGAGCTTTCCAGGAAGATAAGCACTCCCCGTTTGACTCCTTCCTCTGTTTCCCCTTTTTAGAAATTTAAATACAAGGGTGGGGGAGTTCCAGCCCCATGCTATGACATGCGGAGAATAAGTGCGAAGTACTCTTTCTCCCCTATCCCCAGGGATATATATTATTATTTATCATTTTGCTTTGTTGCTGTCTCCCGTGTTAGCGAGGTAGCGCAAGGAAACAGACGAAAGAATGGCCCAACCCGCCCACATACACATGTATATACATACACGTCCACACACGGAAATATACATACCTATACATCTCAATGTACACATATACACACACAGACATATACATATATACACATGTACATAATTCATACTGTCTGCCTTTATTTGTTCCCATCGCTACCTCGCCACACATGGAATAATAACCCCCTTCCCCCTCATGTGTGCGAGGTAGTGCTACGAAAAGACACCAAAGGCCCCATTCGTTCACACTCAGTCTCTAGCTGTCATGTAATAATGCACCGAAACCACAGCTCCCTTTCCATATCCAGGCCCCACACAACTTTCCATGGTTTACCCCAGACACTTCACATGCCCTGGTTCAATCCACTGACAGCACGTCGACCCCAGTATACCACATCGTTCCAATTTACTCTATTCCTTGCATGCCTTTCACCTTCCTGCCTGTTCAGGCCCCGATCACTCAAAATCTTTTTCACTCCATCTTTCCATCTCCAATGTGGACTCCCAATTCTCCTCGTTCCCTCCACCTCTGGCACACACACACACACACACACACACACACACATATATATATATATATTTTTATATTATTTTTATTATACTTTGTCGCTGTCTCCCGCGTTTGCGAGGTAGCGCAAGGAAACAGACGAAAGAAATGGCCCAACCCCCCCCCATACACATGTATATACATACATCCACACACGCAAATATACATACCTACACAGCTTTCCATGGTTTACCCCAGACGCTTCACATGCCTTGATTCAATCCACTGACAGCACGTCAACCCCGGTATACCACATCGCTCCAATTCACTCTATTCCTTGCCCTCCTTTCACCCTCCTGCATGTTCAGGCCCCGATCACACAAAATCTTTTTCACTCCATCTTTCCACCTCCAATTTGGTCTCCCTCTTCTCCTCGTTCCCTCCACCTCCGACACATATATCCTCTTGGTCAATCTTTCCTCACTCATTCTCTCCATGTGCCCAAACCACTTCAAAACACCCTCTTCTGCTCTCTCAACCACGCTCTTTTTATTTCCACACATCTCTCTTACCCTTACGTTACTAACTCGATCAAACCACCTCACACCACACATTGTCCTCAAACATCTCATTTCCAGCACATCCATCCTCCTGCGCACAACTCTATCCATAGCCCACGCCTCGCAACCATACAACATTGTTGGAACCACTATTCCTTCAAACATACCCATTTTTGCTTTCCGAGATAATGTTCTCGACTTCCACACATTCTTCAAGGCCCCCAGAATTTTCGCCCCCTCCCCCACCCTATGATCCACTTCCGCTTTCATGGTTCCATCCGCTGCCAGATCCACTCCCAGATATCTAAAACACTTCACTTCCTCCAGTTTTTCTCCATTCAAACTCACCTCCCAATTGACTTGACCCTCAACCCTACTGTACCTAATAACCTTGCTCTTATTCACATTTACTCTTAACTTTCTTCTTCCACACACTTTACCAAACTCAGTCACCAGCTTCTGCAGTTTCTCACATGAATCAGCCACCAGCGCTGTATCATCAGCGAACAACAACTGACTCACTTCCCAAGCTCTCTCATCCCCAACAGACTTCATACTTGCCCCTCTTTCCAAAACTCTTGCATTTACCTCCCTAACAACCCCATCCATAAACAAATTAAACAACCATGGAGACATCACACACCCCTGCCGCAAACCTACATTCACTGAGAACCAATCACTTTCCTCTCTTCCTACACGTACACATGCCTTACATCCTTGATAAAAACTTTTCACTGCTTCTAACAACTTTCCTCCCACACCATAGATTGCTTTAGACCTTCACAGAGCATCTCATCAACCCGTTCATATGCCCTTCTCCAGATCCATAAAGCGACAGACAAAATCCATTTCTTTTCTAAGTATTCGCACTATACATTCTTCATAGCTAACTCCTGATCCACACTTCCTCTACCATCTGTCTGAACCCACACTGCTCGTCCCCAATCTGATGATCGGTACAGTCCTTCATACCTCTCCAAATCAAGACCACCCCCATATATTTACCAGAAGACCCAACAAACTTAGACCCGCTGGAATGTTGAGCACTCACTCGTAGCGCCCTTTGCCTTTGTTACAATGGCACTATCCACGCATGCCGCAATCCTCAGAGCTTCCTCACATGAGTCAATACATACATTAAATAACCTTACCAACCAGACATCACAGACAGTCCACAAAACAAATAAAAAAAATACTTCACCAAAAATATCTCACCAAATCAAAAAAGTCAGTCCCAAAACTCATCAAAAACATCAAAAAAGTCACATAAAACAAACAAAAAAAATCAACAAGTCATCATCACGTCAATCAAATATCCAAAGCAAAAATAATAAAAACACAAAACCATCCCACTTAATCAAATCTATACAATATCACTAAAAACAAAAAAACTCAGAATCAAACAAATAATAGTAATCAAACAAGTATAACTGACAACAACACAAAGGAATACATTCCACATACATACAAAACAATAAAACAACCAATCATTATACACAAATTTGTCTAAAAAGACAAAAGATAACAGCTTATAACACGTACATAATCTCAATCAGCAAAAAAACCATAATACAAAAAAACTTTAAAAGTCATAAAATACATACTACAAACATTATACACATCAAATAGAAAGTCAACAGTCAATTAACAAAGAAATTTCAACAAAACAGTCAATATCACAATCCAACACTCAATGACAAAATTAAATCTATCAATCAAAAATATAACACTAACAAAAATCAACAGTCATAATCCCATATCACAAAATATATCAATCAAAAAAACAACTACAAACCAAAAAACACACAAGTCAAACTTGCATTCCATATCAATCCAATACATAAAAATCAAAAAATTAATCACAATTCAAGATCAAAATAATCAAAACCAAATTACTATACAACAGCCAATCATTCATCATATAAAAAATACAACAGTCGAACAATTATTAGTCATAAAGGCTAAATAACCTAACCAACAAAAATTAAATATCGATCAACAAAATACAAAATAAAATACATGTCATTCTAAAAGCCAATAGAAACACAAATTACAATCCAAAAAAATCAACCAAAGAAAAAACAAATCAAAAAAAGTCCAAAATAGCAACACTAATAGTCAAATCAAAACTACAAATACTAAAATCCAATCACAAAAACAAAATATGTCAACAAATACCATATAAACATCAATTCAAAAAAACAAAAACAGTCTGAAATAAATCCAAAAATCCACATCAAAAAAAACCAAATAAACATCAAATAATCAAAATCACAAAAGACCATCACAAAATCTATGGCAAACAAATCCAAATAATCAGAAGGCAACAACACAAAATCAATTCCACACCTAAACACTTCCACAAATCAATTACTTCACTAAAACAAACCAAAACAAAGCTCAATATTCAAAAGACAAAAACAAAAATGACATCATCTAATTAATCAATAAAGAAAAACAACAAATCAAAAAAATAACAAATCCACATCTTTTCACAAAACCCAACAACACAACCACAACCTAATCAAGAATCCATCAAAAACAAATGTCAGACACCACAAAAACAACAAAAATCAAAATCCGTCTAAAATGCTCAACTATAAAAACCAATCCCCAAAGTCAAATCAACACAAAAAGTGCCAAATAAAATGCAAAAAAAGTCCACAAAAATAAATTAAGCCTAAAAAATCAATCAATACAAAACAACAAAATAAAAAAAAAATCAAAATACAAAACACATTCAATCAATCAAAAACAATACACAAGAAATAACATCACAAAAAAACGAACAAAACAATAAAAATCAATCAATAAAAAATTACACATTAAAGCACACAACAAGTCCACTTCAATCAAAAAACGGAACAAACAAACTTATGGCATCACAATAACATAAATTCCAAATAATCATGCATATACTAAACATATTAAACAAATTCCAAAACAGTCAACAAAATCAAAGACAAAATAAAAAGACTAATCAGCTAATCCCCACTAAAGCCAAACTATAACACAAACTCGTCGCTAAGAAAAACTCCATCACAAAATCACGCACAGCATAGAATCAACATCCTCATCAACCAATCAGTCAAATAACATCAATCTAGTCGAAAGATTTCTCATTCTTAATACAGTCAACAAACATATATTCAAATCACTATACATAAACAATATAAACATATAAATCACACAAGCAAATAAAAATATCCAAAAACAAATACAAATAATCCAACAAAATCATAAAAAATCATCCAAAAACCAAAATAAAAAAAAAATCTTCACTAACTAAACTTCAAAAAAAACAACACAATCAACCAAAAAATATACAAGGTCATCGAACCTAACGAACACAAAAAACAACCATCAAAAAGTCAGATCAAAAAAAACTAACTATCAAAAAACTCAAAAAAGTCTAACCAGAAAAAAAAAATATACTCAATAAACAATAACATAGAAATAAATATTACAAACCCAAAATAAAACATCAAGATCAAAAAAAAACAAACAAAATCAACAAAAAAAAAAAAGACCAAAAAAAATCACAAAAAAAAAAATCAATCAACAAACTAAAAAACAAGAAATAAAAAGTCAAAAACTCAAACAAATTTCAATCAAAAAAGTCTAAAAATTCCAGTCATATCAGAAATCAAAAAACTATAAAAATGTCAAAAAGATTAATTAAAAAATTCAAATACAATAAATCAAAACAAACTAAAAATAAAACCATCGCGATACAAAAAATAAAAATCCAAATCAGAAAAAAAAACAAAATATAAATCAAAAAACACCACATAAAAAAGTCAAAAATAAAAATCAAAAAAAAAAATCCACCAAACACAAGATAACGTCAAATAACATAATTCCCCCACAAAAAAATAAATACATAAGTCAAAACAATCAAAATCACTAAAATCAAAAAATAACACAAAAAAACAATCAAAACACAAATTAACAACCAGAAACACATATCAAAAAACAATTCAAACAAACTAAGTCCAACCAAAACAACAAAAAATCACAAAAATAAAAAGGCCCCTCCCCCCCCCAAAATCAAAGTCCAAGAAATCATAAAATAAAAAAATCAACTAAACTGTCTATCAAATCAAAATTACAAGTCTACCCAATCAAAAAATCAAAACAACATAATCAGAAAAACAAAAAAAAGCACACTCAGACAAATCAAACACAAATCAAAAAAAATGACAAAGTCCACATCACACAAGTCACAAAAAATCAACACACCACCTAAAAACTAATATCAATCACAAAACACTTCTCAATACACTGATATCACCATCAAATCAAAAAATCACATAGCAATCAACCGAATCAACAACATAAAAAAACAATCTCCGAACAACACAATAACCATAAAAAGAGTCCAAATCTAACAAACCCCTTGGTTTATATATTCCTCTGCAATTCCATCCAAAACTGCTGCCTTGCCGGCCTTGTCCAGGATCTGCACAAAAGCGGATCGTCCGCGGATCGGTGTAATTTGCTGGGGGTCCTTTACCAGAGCTCGGTGCTCTCAATTTAACGACGTCCCTATTTACTACACACTTTTTCTTGGCATCTCTTTCCTACATTAAACTGTATTTCTAGTATTTTTTAGTTATATAGTTTTATATGTTTGTTTTGTTTAGTCACTTGTACGAGGACTATATATTCTCATGTAAATTTAGCATTAGTCGGCCGTATTCTTGCCATCGCTCACCCATCCCGCCACTCTTGGAATAACAATCCCCCTCCCCCCACGCTGGGGAGAGGATGCGTGATAAGACAACTTAGCACCATTCCTCACACTCAGTCTCTAGGGGCTTGTAAGATTGCACCGAAACCACTGCTCCCTTTCCCCCACTTCCAGCCCCACAGAACGGTCCTTTGGTTGCGCCAGACTCTTCACATCCCAGGGTTCTTTCATTGACAGCATGTCGACCCCGGTATACCTCAGTCGTTCCTTTTCACCGATGCCGTGCCCGCCTTTCTCACCTCCTACATGTTCTGCCCCAATCACTCCAAATATCTTTTTCACTCCTTCTTTCCACTCCATTGGGTCTCTCCTCTTTCTCCCTCTTCCTCCCCCACACTTATCCTCTTTGTCAATCTTCCTCCCCATTCTCTCCAGTGACCAACCATTTTTTACCCTTTCCCCGCTCCTCAACACACCCCTTTTTATTACCACCACCTCACCTTCATACTTCGCAAAACCCCAACCTCACACCCATTATCTATCCATACATCCACCCCAGCACATCCCCCCTCCTCCTCGCTTACAAATACTCACACCTCGAAACCCATATACTTTTTTTGAAGCACAAATTCCCTAAAATTTTACCCTCTTCTTCCAAATTGGTTCAACCCCACTCATTTTCAACCTCCCAAACTTCACCCCCCCCCCACTCTATATTTCTTTCTGCTTCCCAGGGTTTTCATCGGCAAATCCACCCCATATTAAAGATTTCACTTCTTCCATTTTCCCTCTTTTCACTTTCCTCCCAATGCTTGTCCCTCACCCTACTGTCCCTATTAACCTTGCCTTATTATAAACACAAAATATATAATAATATATTATATATTTTTAATATAAATTATAAAATTTAAAATAAAATTTTTATCTCGAGCTTTTGGTATGTTTGAAGAATGGGGTTTCCCAAGGGTGAAATGGTTGCGGGGCGTGGCTATGAATGATGGTGCGCAGAGGATGGAGGCCCCCTTGGAAATGAGGGTTTGAGGACATGTGGGGGGTGAGGTGGTTGATGATTTATAAGGGAAGGTGAGAGGGGGGGTGAATAAATAACAGGTTTGAGCTAAGGGGTTTTGAAATGGTTTGGAACTTGGAAGTTGGTGAGGAAAAGATTGACCAAGAGAATAATGTTCGAGGGGAGGAACGAGAAAGAGGAACCAAAATTGGAGGAAAATGAGTAAAAAAAGATTTGTGTGTTCGCCTGACATGCAGGGGTGAAAGGAGCAAGATAAGTATTTTGAGCTTGTGGTATCCCGGTTAAAAGTCCCCTTCTGGATTAAATCAGGAGTGAGCGTCTGGGTAAACCATGGAAATCTGTGTAGTTGGGTATTTTGGGTGTGGACGTATTATTACTGTGTATGGGGGTTGCCATTTCTCGTCTGTTTCCTTGCGTTTACTCGCAAATGGGGAGACACGACAAAGCAAAAAAAAAAATATTAAAATTATATATATAAATAAATATACTATTATATCTTTCTTTCTTTCTTTAACTTTCCCAAATTCCCCGCATTAGAAAGTATGTTAAAACAGAAAGACTGGCCTCTGATGGAATACCCCTCACCGGCCCCCTTCTGTTCCTCTTTGAAATTTAAAAAAAAACAAGAGGAATTTTTCCAGCCCCCGCCCCTCCCCTTTTAGTCCCCTTTCTAGCACGCAGGGTTTACGTGGGAAGTATCTTTCTCCCCTACCCCGGGATAAAAAATATATATATAATTCTTTTTTTCTTTTAATGGGGGGGGGGGGGGGGGGGGGGGGGGGGGGGGGGGGGGGGGGGGGGGGGGGGGGGGGGGGGGGGGGGGGGAAGAGAGGGGATTTTTCCAGCCCCCCCCCCCCCCCCCCCCCCCCTTCCCCTTTTTTTTCGCCTTCCCTTTCCCAAAACCAGGGAAATTTTCGTGGAAGTATTTTTTTCCCCCCTATCCCAAAGGGGGAAAATAAATATATAAATTTTTATATATATTTATTTTATATATTTTTTATAATATTTTTTTTTTTTTTTTTTTTTTTTTTTACTTGTCGGGTGTCTCCCCGGGTGGGGAGTAAACGAAAAGGAAAAAAAGACGAAAGAAATGGCCCCCAACCCCCCCCCCCCCCATTTCAATGTAAATTTCACAGTCCACAACCGCAAAATTTACATACCCACACACTCCAGGTTAAAAACCCGAAACCTTTTTTACATGCCCTTTTTTTCAATCCATGACAGCACGTCAAACCCCCGTAAAACCCATGGCTCCATTTTACCCCTTCTTGCCCTCCTTTCACCCTCCGGGATGTTCAGGCCCGACACAAACCAAATCTTTCACTTTCCCTCGTCCACCTCAAGGGGGTTTCCCCCTCTCCTGTTTCCCCCCCCTCCGCACATAATCCTCTTGGTCAAACTCCCCCTCACCTTTATTCTATCCCATGTGCCCAACCATTTCAACACCCTTTTGGGGTCCCCTAAAAAAAACGCTCTTTTTATTTACCAAATCTCTCTACCCTTTTTCGTTACCAGACTCGATAAAACCACCTCCCCCACTTTTTCCCAAAAAATCCTTTTCCCGCACATCCATCCCCTGCGCACAAACTTATCCATAGCCACGGGCCCCGCAACCATACAACATTGTTGGAAACCCCTTCCCTCAAAATTTCCCTTTTCGCTTTTCCGAGATTAATAATAATTTTTTGCTTGGCGGCTTTGCTCCTGGTTGCGGGGAGCGCAAGGAAACAGACGAAAAATGGCCCAACCCACCCCCATACACATGTATATACATACACGTCCACACATGCAAATATGCATACCTATACATCTCAATGTAAACATAAATATACACACAGACATATACATATGTACATAATTCATACTGTCTGCCTTTATTTATTCCCATCGCTACCTTGCCACACATGGAATAACATCCCCTCCCCCCTCATGTGTGTGAGGTAGCGCTAGGAAAAGACAACAAAGGCCCCATTCGTTCACACTCAGTCTCTAGCTGTCATGTAATACTGCCCGAAACCAAAGCTCCCTTTCCACATCCAGGCCCCACAGAACTTTCCATGGTTTACCCCCAGACGCTTCACATGCCCTGATTCAATCCACTGACAGCACGTCGACCCCGGTATACCACATCGATCCAATTCACTCTATTCCTTGCCCGCCTTTCACCCTCCTGCATGTTCAGGCCCCAATCACTCAAAATCTTTTTCACTCCATCTTTCCACCTCCAATTTGGTCTCCCACTTCTCCTCGTTCCCTCCACCTCCGACACATATATCCTCTTGGTCAATCTTTCCTCACTCATTCTCTCCATGTGACCAAACCATTTCAATACACCCTTTTCTGCTCTCTCAACCACACTTTTTGTTTATTACCACACATCTCTCTTACCCTTTCATTACTTACTCGATCAAACCACCTCACACCACATATTGTCCCCAAACATCTCATTTCCACACATCTACCCTCCTCCACACAACCCTATTTATAGCCCACGCCTGGCAACCATGTAACATTGCTAGAACCACTCTTCCTTCAAACATACCCATTTTTGCTCTCCCAGATAATGTTCTTACCTTCCACACATTCTTCAACACTCCCAAAACCTTCGCCCCCTGTGTATATATATGGACTACTTTGTTTTTAAACAAGATAAATCATTACCAACATTCTTTTAACCCCAAGAGTCAGTAGTCCTCATATGAGGATCTCTTAGGAAGGAGCATCTGACTTCATATGAATATCATTTCTTGATATGGTTGCCTCTAACTCAACTGCACAATAAATTGCACTGACACTTAAAGGGTGTTTAGGTCGAGGTGGTGTGCAAAGTGAGAGGGTTAGGGAAAATGATTTGGTAAACAGAGAAGAGGTAGTAAAAGCTTTGCGGAAGATGAAAGCCGGCAAGGCAGCAGGTTTGGATGGTATTGCAGTGGAATTTATTAAAAATGGGGGTGACTGTATTATTGACTGGTTAGTAAGGTTATTTAATGTATGTATGACTCATAGTGAGGTGCCTGAGGATTGGCGGAATGCGTGCATAGTGCCATTGTACAAAGGCAAAAGGGATAAGAGTGAGTGCTCAAATTACAGAGGAATAAGTTTGTTGAGTATTCCTGGTAAATTATATGGGAGGGTATTGATTGAGAGGGTGAAGGCATGTACAGAGCATCAGATTGGGGAAGAGCAGTGTGGTTTCAGAAGTGGTAGAGGATGTGTGGATCAGGTGTTTGCTTTGAAGAATGTATGTGAGAAATACTTAGAAAAGCAAATGGATTTGTATGTAGCATTTATGGATCTGGAGAAGGCATATGATAGAGTTGATAGAGATGCTCTGTGGAAGGTATTAAGAATATATGGTGTGGGTGGCGAGTTGTTAGAAGCAGTGAAAAGTTTCTATCGAGGATGTAAGGCATGTGTACGTGTAGGAAGAGAGGAAAGTGATTGGTTCTCAGTGAATGTAGGTTTGCGGTAGGGGTGTGTGATGTCTCCATGGTTGTTTAATTTGTTTATGGATGGGGTTGTTAGGGAGGTGAATGCAAGAGTTTTTGGAAAGAGGGGCAAGTATGAAGTCTGTTGGGGACGAGAGAGCTTGGGAAGTGAGTCAGTTGTTGTTCGCTGATGATACAGCGCTGGTGGCTGATTCATGTGAGAAACTGCAGAAGCTGGTGACTGAGTTTGGTAAAGTGTGTGAAAGAAGAAAGTTAAGAGTAAATGTGAATAAGAGCAAGGTTATTAGGTACAGTAGGGTTGAGGGTCAAGTCAATTGGGAGGTAAGTTTGAATGGAGAAAAACTGGAGGAAGTAAAGTGTTTTAGATATCTGGGAGTGGATCTGGCAGCGGATGGAACCATGGAAGCGGAAGTGGATCATAGGGTGGGGGAGGGGGCGAAAATTCTGGGAGCCTTGAAGAATGTGTGGAAGTCAAGAACATTATCTCGGAAAGCAAAAATGGGTATGTTTGAAGGAAAAGTGGTTCCAACAATGTTGTATGGTTGCGAGGCGTGAGCTATGGATAGAGTTGTGCGCAGGAGGATGGATGTGCTGGAAATGAGATGTTTGAGGACAATGTGTGGTGTGAGGTGGTTTGATCGAGTAAGTAACGTAAGGGTAAGAGAGATGTGTGGAAATAAAAAGAGCGTGGTTGAGAGAGCAGAAGAGGGTGTTTTGAAATGGTTTGGGCACATGGAGAGAATGAGTGAGGAAAGATTGACCAAGAGGATATATGTGTCGGAGGTGGAGGGAACGAGGAGAAGTGGGAGACCAAATTGGAGGTGGAAAGATGGAGTGAAAAAGATTTTGTGTGATCGGGGCCTGAACATAAAGGAGGGTGAAAGGAGGGCAAGGAATAGAGTGAATTGGATCGATGTGGTATACCGGGGTTGACGTGCTGTCAGTGGATTGAATCAGGGCATGTGAAGCATCTGGGGTAAACCATGGAAAGCTGTGTAGGTATGTATATTTGCGTGTGTGGACGTATGTATATACATGTGTATGGGGGTGGGTTGGGCCATTTCTTTCGTCTGTTTCCTTGCGCTACCTCGCAAACGCGGGAGACAGCGGCAAAAAAAAAAAAAAAAAAAAAAAAAAAGTGGTGTCCCACACACTGTTTCCAAACACTACAGCCTGAACATTTTCCATACACAGGAATGTGTGAGATATCAAGGGTGCTCATACAAGATCTATGCACTCATAATTCAAGATAATTTTTGTTGCTGTGTCACTCTTAAAATTTAATAGACATTTCACTTGTAAAAGCATTAGTTGTCATATTTGTAATAAAAATAAAAATACTACATAACTCACTTTGTATGTCTGAAAATACTCATGGGGTACTTTATAAGATGTACAGCTTTTATAAACAATGACTCAGCAGGTTGAGCTTATCGTTTTAATCAGAACATTATTCTCTAGTTAATGACTCGAGAAGAATAAGTATTTGAACTTTTGACTGTGTACAAAAGCAAAATTATTGCATTTACAGGTTCACCCTATGATCTGCATGCCAATTTGCTGCCACTTGAGTTTAGCACACTAGTTCAACCCCTTAAGCAGGGACATAAATTTCCAGATGCTTCTGAAAAATAAGCATCCAGCAAGTAAAGGGTATGACAGTTTCCCTAATGAAATGAAAATGAAACTAAAAAATATACCTGAATAACAAAGAAAAAAGTAATAAAGGCCTTAATCTACCACTGAAGAAATAATAGCTTCTAGTGGGAGTATTCTGCTGAGAAAGTGATGAGTGCTGCGGCAAGAAAGTGATGAATGCTACACCAAGGAAGTGGTGAGTGCTAGACAGCCTGATGTGTAAATATGTTTCAACTGTTGCCATCATGTACTTTTCTGATGCACTTGGTTCTTTTTATCAAATAAATTTTTATAATGAAACAGACTATTATCTGGATCAGGAGAGTCTTCTAAAGCAATTACTACTCAATTTCATCCCCACTTTATGGTGTACTATGACATCCTCTAAACACCATGGCTGAAAGGTAACTAGAGAACTCTTGAGAAATTGTTAAATAAGGAGGCTTTAGACATCTTGTGCCAACACCAAAGATCGGCTGAAATTCAACAAAGATTTACATGACGTTCTCTCTACCAAGTACAAGAGAGGTCTGGTTAATGGATTAAAAGCGGATTAAAAGCATCTGAACATTTGATGAACTCATATAAATATTGTGCATCAGTATATCCTGATGAGTTGACATATCATTAAAAGAAATGGTGACAGACAAGGCAGCTTGTCAAAATATTTCAATGTCATAATACATTGATATGGAGCTGGATTATCAGAAAAAAGTCAGTAGACATAAAATAATTTCCCTTGATTCTTCTTAGGTTTGTCTCTTATACTTGAAGTTTCACACTAAGTGAAACTATTAATTGGAAAACTGCACACCTACCAAACTCAAATATATATCAGTGAAATCACAATAAAGTGAGCAATTAACGTGGATGAAAAGACAAAAATTGTCGTACACTGTTTATTGAAAGTCATGTTAGCTGTCCATGGGTATTCAGTTAAACAAAATGATGTGACAACAAAACACAGAGGAGAATTTATCTTGTAATTTGTGCATCACGGAGACACTACAAAAAAGGAAGATGCAATAATGTTAATGAATATATGAGCATAGAACTTTACTCAATTTTTTTCTATTAAAGGAAAAAATACATGCTAAAATTTACAAATATCCCTAAATATTAGGGAGCATGCAGAGTGCAACAAAAGAATAGCGCTGTTTGTGTACAAGCAACCCAGCATTTCCTGTGATAATTACATCTTCCTTGAGTCTAATGAAATGCAACAGAATTCATTTTATATTAAGGAAAACATCAGAAATACTATCTGGAAATAATTCATGCACAAGAATATACTTGATAATGATACTCATAAACCCTTATCTCTTTCCAAAAAAGATTTAAGCATCCAGCTTGCAGCTGTAACTTAACAGGAGTAGGTACTAAGCTTTGCTACAGGACACAAACTATAAAAAAAAAAAAAAATTAATACATAACAAGTATTTCATAGCTTATATCATAAAACCACTTTCATGAATGATACATTACAATGCATTTACAATAGCTGCAGTACATTTTTGATACAAGACAAGGCTAGTTTCGAGTTGCTGACAGTTCCTCATACTATCGAAAAGTAAATATTGTAGAGCAGATTCTCTTCTAATAATATAACAAACCTTGTACTTGTGATTTAGAATAGCCTATCGTGACCAGATATCATCAAACCAATAAATCAAGTATAATAGTCTCCTAAAAATAAAAAAAATAAACTGTAAAACATTATAAATGTTTAAGGTCAACCACAAGTCTAGAGCATGTATGTGACTTCAGGCTTTATGAGGAACACAATTCAAATCCACACACTGGATACACAGTACAGAAAAAGATTGCAAAATGGAAGTTTAATTTAGAACAAATTCTAAATCCAGAGGAAACACCATATGGGAATTGAGATAAAAGCAAATGCTGTAATTTTAACATCACTTTAATTCACTAACAATTTCAAAAATAATTTTCTGGTTTTTATTTCATGAATTATAGATGGATCTATTATTCATATAATAGCCAATATGACATATGCTAATTAAAATATACAGTCTGGAGATAATTAGCAGAACAAAAAATTTATGTGTATTAAAATTTAAACCTTACAACAGGTCTGTACCAGTAAACTTCTATCTGTACATAAGCCATCTGAAACTGATGCAAAATATATAGATAAAAGGAAAAAATGGTGATTATCCTGAAAGCCATATGGTGCTCAGTTTTATGACATTCCCATATACAAGAAATATATGTACAGTTTAAGTACACTGGAAAATATGCAATATCAACAATATTTATGATATGAGAGATCTGCTGTTAGCGATTATGAAATATCTGTCTATGCTGACAAAAAGATTTATACCAGAACAATATTATGAATTATCCTTTCCTTTGGGGTAAATTATGATTCAAAAATATCTTATAAATACTGTACTCTGTTCATACTTACATTATTCTGCCTGATTTCAAATAAAGGGTATAGCATGTACGTATCTATTTTACACTCAAAAAAGTAAATGTTCATAACTAATCAGTCTACAACATTATTTTAGTATTACTTTTTGCATGTTGGAGGAATTATTCAAAAGATGTCAAAAAGCAAAATATGAATAAAAAAAATTAATTAAAACAAATGATGATTTCATTTTCTTATTTCAATTTGAGACCAAAAAAATGTAATGGACAATGTCTTATCCTGATGTATTATGGACAAAACTAATATCTAATGACTACATTGCAGTGATTAAAAGGAATCATCTGACAATTACCGGTATAAGCTCAAGATTTCTATGAAAATAATTACAAACATATATGTAATATGATTTACTCTGTGGCAATGATATTCACAAAAATACTACCAAAACCATACACCCAATAATTAAAACTAGGAAATATATAATTGCTACCAATATTTCTGGTCTATCACACAATATCTTTAGTAAACTATATTTTCTTAAAAATAATAATTCCAACATTCCTCACACTTTATTTTTCAACTATTGACTAGATGATTCAACAAGAAAAAAATGAAAATTTGTCTTTCAGATCATGAGTAACTATTTAACGTTACAACAATAATATCCACCTCATCACTTCTTGTGACATGACATGAAGTTTCGTAAATCTAAGTTTATAAAATTATCAAAGGACATAGCATAAGAAATAACAAGTTATCTGTTTATTCTATAGTTCTGAACATACTAACCACCCTTTCTGTGAATACATGAACACTGCAAAAATTAGCAAATGCTTATCACTTTAAAAATTATACATATGAAGCAATGGGTACATTCATTTACATTAGTGTGAAGTTGCTCGTAGTTGCATGTGGCACAATCAGTGACCTAAGGCCTTGGGTAGTAACTGGCAATGGTCATTTAACATTATAAGAATACATACAGCATTACTGAGGTGAGGTAAAAATATACAAGCCAAAAAATCTCCGACTGTGCCACAATTAGTGAAACATTATTCGTCTATATGCACACTTATTTCCTTCTACAAAATATCAGCCTATAAACTGTATGCCTGTAGTCATTAGAGTAGCCTAATGTAGTCTACAGGAAGGTTTTATATCCATTGGTCTAATAAATTTATTTGTACTACTGAAATAAAGCAGGCAAATAAAGGCAAATTATTTCAAATTTTTTGTAATGTGCTGTAATCACACAAATATAGACTATAGACTGCATGTTCTCCACTGATTTACATTACAAAAGTTTCTAGAGGCACATCTTAAAGTCCTTAAATCTACTAGACTAACATTAAGCTTTAAACATAATGTGGGTCTCATAAACATAAATTGTGGCTAAAGATGCCTAAAATCTTCTGCATGTATTTGTAAGTGCCTAAACTTGAGGCATGTTCTGTATGAATACAGATGTTATCTGGCATTATTGAAGAATGAGATGCTGCAATACGACCTACAAGCACATAAGGAGGACTTGTAAATGTTAAGAAAAGGGGAGAGAATTCTTAGCCACGAGCTGAGTATCAGATGACCTTATATAATACCAGTTATCAACATATTCTCTTTGTGTTAACAATACCATTAAAGTCAGAGAAGCATAAAAGAGAAAGCTAATGATCTGTGTGTTGTTTTCTGAGCAATGGCAGTGACATGATATGCTCCTCTCATTATGTATGGTCAGATTAATCATATATGGAAACATGAAATAGAAGAAAATTATTCCAGGTTCCATTAATTCCAAACCATCACCAGCAAAGACAAGTAAAAATAAATAATGTAAGCTTGAACCTAAACCCATAATTGCCTTTGAGATACTTAGTTCTTTGTTGGTTCCAGTTTTCCAATGAGTTAATTACTTAAATTCATACATGTTCCTTCTTCGGTGGTATGCAAATAATCCATACTTCATTTCATTCTTACAGATTTTGAAACTATTATACACAGGAATGACGAGGGAGACTAAGTTAAGATGAAAACTACTAATGAAATGACAAAAAATAAAACTGAACCTACAAACTAATGCAGACTTACTGTATTCTGAAAATTCATTGATTATTTCCACTGGCAATAAAACATCACACAGCTTCAGTGTAAGTGATGGCCATTACCAACTGATGTTGGGTGACAATGCCTCAGGTAAAAGGTTAGTTTAGTCTCGGGCATTGCTAAGACAAGACCTGACAATGTTCCTCAAAACCTATCTAACCAAAGGATTTTGGAGTTTGTGGGTTGTAACTGAAGAGCGCTATCCCCTAATGAAATAATCTATCACTAAATGAAAGTATGATGATAGTACGAAAAAAATTTTGAAACACGATTAGATGCAGGCTATATAATACTTGTTGCTGGCAATGGATGACAGTGTGAGACCTAAAAATACATTCATATCTCATACTAACATGAGGTTTCTGTAACACTTTATTACAAAAAGCAAATGGATACCTATAAAACAAGAAACATTTGTAAGAAAAAGAAATATGAGTAACTAAATAAGAAACTCAAATTAATGGTCCTGTTAGTATTGGCATGTTGTTAACTGGTCATCAAGAGCAATGTATGATCATGTTGCTTCATCACACCTCTCACCTCTCTACTCCAATATTACAAGTAGACTTGGAATGTCACATAATGACTCAGCAGCTCTACCAATTACTGAGTGTTTATATATATATATATATATATATATATATATATATATATATTTTTTTTTTTTTTTTTTTTTTTTTTGCTTTGTCGCTGTCTCCCGACAGCGAATCCACAAAACAGTTTCTGCATTAATTTGAATATAGGTCTCATGTCTACGAGTGTGCAAGTCATGTTGAACATCTTTGCATTCATACAGTGGAGTGCTACCCTGATCAGACAATATTGGCCCAAGTGCAATATTCCTATTTCATGTTTTGAAGAAAATATGGTTAGCCCACATGGATTTCTAAAATAACTAGTTCTTGCCTCAAACACTCCAGTAACTAACATTTTGTGATAAAATTATTTTTCTTCTCATTATATGAATAATATTACATTGGAGAAATTTCAAAACATATCATTCATAAAAGATGACTAATTTCTGATTAACTGTCCACTGCAAGGATCCAGTTCCATACAATTTCTTTAAATTTCTTACATTGCAATCAGTTACCATACTAACATCATCAATACAGATCCACTGTTAAATGATGTTATGTCCAAGTATTTGAGCAATCTCAAAACATACCTCAAGTTTGGGTAAAAACCACAACTATTTCAAGTTTAGTATCCAAACGGCCAACACAGTAATAATGGTTGAGCCAATATGAGGATACTGCAACTTTGTAATATGAGACAATATACGTTTAATAAAACTCCAACTTGTTAAATGCATCTTCCCTCTGACTAAATGAAAATTTTGATGCTGATACTGCATAACTGCATTTATAATTGAAAAACTGGCTCTTGTAAATATAAATTAACTTTCCAGATAAAAAAAAGAATATGCAACTCCAAAAATGTTTGGAGGAGCTCTCGCACAAGCTATATCATAAAAACCAAGTCATCATTTTAGGATATGGTTTGATGAAAAGTAAAACTATTTCAAGACTGGCAGCGAACTTCAGCAAAAAGGAAAAATGTTGTATGTAAAAACCTTTGGTATACTGATGTAAAAGAAACTTAGGTCAGGTATTACCATAAACTATCTTCAATGATAGTTATGGGTTGAGCATATGAAGTGTATGCAACTGGTGAACTAGTTACAGCTCACTCCATCCATTAATTTAATATTACTAATACAGTTTGTCACTCACTGATTCATCTCTTAGTGACCCCAAAGGACACCTTTGACACAACTTAAATGTCTTAGCACATCCAGAAATTGTATATGCTGATGCATAGAAATGTGCTCACTTGAGTTTCAGATTTTTGTTTAAACATCAAATGAAGGTATAACTAAGGATGAATGAATATGACATGTAACAAGTCCCCAGTACTTTGTGCATTCTTCAACTGTGTTGTTGGGTATCTAGACTTACTTGTGAGCTTTATAAGTGAGAATGAATGAAGTGTGATATGACAGACAATATGGCGGTGACCCATGTAATGTTTCTCCTTTATCCTTTTTCTTTTATATAAAACTTTAATATACGACAAAATAAAACATTTTTGATTTGTGACAACTTATGCCTTAGTCCATTTGTTAATTATACTTATAAAGGGAAAACATCAGAATGAAGCTTTGCTGTATGATATAATCTATACCTACATCAAGTAATGCCTCCATACAATTATAACTTGTCTTCTATCTATGAAGTACGTGGAATACATATTGAAAAATTTGTTGGAAACAAAAAGTTTTTACTAAAATAAAAACAGACAGGTAATATCATGTGTACCACTCTCAGTCAAGACAGTGCTGATATTGAAGTCAGATTTATGGGTTTGTGTTTAACTTCAACAACTAGGCACAGGAAAATTTGCTCATCCTGTCATGTGATTTTAAAGGCTAATTCTGTTTTGCTTGAATTACTAGCACCCTATCCATGTGTGGCATAAGCAGATATCCCACTCTTACCCACACACACTTTTAGAGCCAACCACTCCATCCCCTCGTGAGATATTGACATATCTTAAGGACTTCAACTAACCACAATTTCCTCTCCTACAATTAAGATCAACATGGCATTCAGCAAAGCCCCACAAATAGATACTTGACACCACCCTCCACAATAATGACAGAGAGTGGTTGGCTAATTTCATAGCCAGCTATCAAGACAGTCACTCACAATGGCTTCAATCCTGAAACACTTTAACTCTACAATAGAGTTCCACAAGAAGCAATTCTTTGACCACCCTCTTCAATCTCTTCCTATACAACCTTCCATTACCAATAGCAAACCACAGTATGAAGGTCATTTCATATACAGAACTCAAAACCATATCACAACATTCTGACATCAAGTTAGCCCCAACAAACATGTAGCAATGTCTTACACAATACAATGGCTCACCCAAAAGAGAATGACTAGATCTCCACAGAAGTCTTCCATCACTCTTTTAACCTCGAAGACATAAATACAGTTCACACCCTCTAGTCATCCTGAATGGACTATCACTCCTAGTGAACAAAATACCAACCATTAGAGGCGTCACATACAACAAACACAACATTCACTTCCTCCACTAATAACTTCAACCTGAAACAACACATAAACTAAATGCCCTCAGAAAATTACATCGCACTAGATTTGGGCAAGAAAAATAAATTCTCAAAATCATCTACATACAATTCAAGTTCTAATCTAAATTACACATCAACTCTTTTGTTTCCTACTGTAATATAAGCAAATATAACAAAGATGTAAACCACATAAAATAGTGCAGTCAGAACAATCACCCACTACAGACCAACCAACACTCTGCACTTACACAATAAAACAAAGATCGTCCTAATACAATCCAAACTCAACATATTTGGCACTCAATTCTATGGAGTAGCACAACATCCCTTCCACCTACACCGCTCGTTGACTAAACACCAACCCCCAAAGCTTACCCCTGCTTCAAACTTCTGCAACCTCTTCTCAAAGATCCCCCAAAACCTACGACAAATATAAAATCATAAAAACACGTGCTCTGATATACCATACAGCAATAAACGATTGCCCTCCCAACTCAGGCTTAAATTCTATCCCACCATAAATACACCCAGTAGAAATCACACCCCAAACAAAACAAGTCACACTTTCCCATTGCTTCAGACATCACATATTACAACACTACAAACAATGTTTCAACATATTCCAAGACCCTTCATGCACATGATGCATCTCCCACAATGAAGCTGAGCACTCTCTGCATATAGGTGCACACATAGCATCACAACACTTTATGACCTATGGCTGAGACTGCTGGACAAGGTCAGCTTCCTAAGCACTATAGGTGTCTCAAAACGACAAAAAGGACTCCTAGGGCAGAAGGCAGCCCAAGAAGTATTATTTTTCTTATACTTGATTGCAGTTTCCTGTGTAAGTGAAGTAGCGCCAGGAAACAAAGAAAGAAAGACCCATCCACCTCATACATGCATACATATACACGTGCAAAATTGTGATCCTTTCCAATAGCTATATATTTATTACTATACTTTGTCCCTGTCTCCCGTGTTAGCGAGGTAGTGCTAGGAAACAGATGAAAGAATGGCCTAACCCACACACATACACATGTATATACATACATGTCCACACATGCACATATACATACCTGAACATTTCAACGTATACATATATATACATACACAGACATATACATATGTACATAATTCATACTTGCTGCCTTTATTCATTCCCGTTGCCACCCCATCACACATGAAATGACAGCCCCCTCCCCCACACGCGTGCGAGGTAGCGCTAGAAAAAGACAACAAAGGCCACATTTGTTCACACTCAGTCTCTAGCTGTCATGTATAATGCACCAAAACCAAAGCTC